>NW_009628799.1:12447-44147 GCF_000690535.1 Cariama cristata
CACCCCCCCCCCCCCACCTTAATGGTTCAACAGTTCAGTATTTTCATTTCTAACAAGGAAGGTATACCCAAATTTCCTCAATGTGGCTTGCAAAATCTTAGATTTAAAACAAGTTTTATTGCAAAAAAAATCAACCCTTTTTATGGTTCTGTAAGGGACTATAAAAATCCCTTCCACAGACAGCTGAGTAGGACAAGCTTTCTTGTTGCAGTTAGAAGAAAATGGAAGTATTGCCTCTGATGCTAAGGCCCTTTTAAACAGAGACATGAAACAACGTAAGGGCCATTAAGATTTTTCATTGATGAGACTCTTGATAATAAGAATACCTCCTGATCTACTGAGATTCTCTTCTATTTTATTCAGTACTCCATTCCAATGGTGTCAAGTAAATGATTCATACTTTTGAACAGTTAAATTAATACAAACACTTTTATAAGCACAGATTATTTGTGTTGACTGAAAAGATAAATGTCCTTATATATACTAAAAGAAAGCTATGTTGCATAGATGATACATGAAATAATGTGTTATTTAAAGCTTAACAAGTGTTAGTCTGTTGGGTCATCTAAGTCAGACTAGATTCAAAGGTGGAGAAAAAGGGTCCAAAAATATTTTCTCCACAGAAAATCCGACAAAGGCCAAGAAAAGGAAGAAAAACTCTGCACATGAAAAGTGTTTCTTAAGATTGCCTGCACTACGCATGAAGAGACTGATCTGATCAAACTACTGATTCAAATTTCAAACACTAAGATTAGAAAAATTCATTTAACATATCTTTGCTTCAACTTACTGCAGAAATTTGTCTCTTATTTGTTAAGTTAATCTTTGGGTAGGGGGGATTATGCTGTTACTTTTACTATATTTCAAGTAAATATCTTCTTACAGATAAATCCTGACAAATTAAAATCAGTATTAAATAACATTTAATGGTGATAGTTAATATTAGTGCTCATATTAACAATAGTTACAGTCAAGATTATTAACCCAGTATATCAAATACAGGCCAAATATACAGGAATTTGCATTTTTGGGAAAAACTTCTTATCTAAAGATTCAAGGTGGAAAAGACTTTGTATGTAATAATTTCGAAAGCAAGAAAGCCTAACTTGCTCTCTAAAAAGGTCAATTTTCTTTGGGATTATAAAATCAATAAAGTCTAAAAATCTCACTGAGCAGTGATATTTGCCCATTATGATAATTATGAATTAAAGGGGCTTACTCTAGGAAAGTTCTGGAATTCTACAGGATCTCAATGCCACTGTTACAGTCGACCTGTCAAGGAGCAGAATATACAGTTAAAACAAAGAACAGCAGCTATGCACCATGGCAAGCTTCTGCTTGAGAATGAGATGCCAAATTTAAACATTTATCTTAAATGTAGTTCCACTGGGGCCACAAGTGGACAGAGAGCTGTGAAAGCTATGAATACTGAAAAAGCTTGTGAGTTTTACTGCTTTTGATCAGCTGAGTGGTAAAATCATTGGAAATAGGAAAACTTCCACATGGATTTTTATTGACATTGATGTCATCCTATAAAGAAAAAGTACGGGGTTTATGGTTGAAACCTTTCAGCTACTTCTGCCAGCAAGCGAAAACCTGTGTTTCCTGCTTTTCTTTGTGACCATAAGATGAAATACCCAATCAAATTATATTCAAAATCAGAGTATTTTTCTGAGGAAAAAGGAAACAGATTTCATATAGGATAAAGAGACAGTAACTACTATAAAGCTATATTTAATATGAAAAAAAAAAAATCTATTTTGAATAAAAGCCTGTGGTGGGTTGACCCCAGTGGGCAGGTAAGTTCCCACCAAGCTGTTTGCTTAGTCCCACCCAGTGGGATGAGGGAATAGAATCAGGAGGGCAAAAGCAAGAAAACTCAAAGGTTGAGATAAAAAGTTTAATACGTGAAGGGGGAAAGAAAAGAAACAAACAACAAGAAACAAGTGATGCAAAACTAGTCACTCACCACCAGCAGCCCAACACCTTGCCAGTCCCTGAGCAGTGGCTACCTTGGCCACTAAAAACACAGGATTTTTCTAAACAAAGGTACTACTTACAGTCACTGTGTCAATCATAGAATCATAATGGTTGGAAGAGACCTCAAAGATCATCAAGTCCAACCGTATACCTGATGCCACCATGTCTACTAAACCATGTCTTGAAGTACCACATCTACTGATTCAGTAGCATTTAGTATTATTGAGACACATAATGCACTGATGTGCTACCATGGAGGCATGGAACACAGTGTGTTTGTCAACAGATGCACACTTCTAAATCAGGTAGGTGACTTTAAAAATTCTGTGATTGCTACAAACCCAATCTTTACAAACTCAATATTTATAAAAGACTATTTAAGTAGCATATTCAAAATCACGAACTTCTGTTACCACATAGGCTGAAATAAAGTTGTAGCTCATGAGTAACAATGAAGAAGACTGAGTGACAACTGGTCTGGATGGAGTCAGTCAAGCGCAATGGTTTGAACGCATCAAAGAAAAACACAGTGTCTGACTTGAGAATGAATGGCTGTGCAAGAGCACCTGCCCTCAGGGAGAACGTGGTCTGGTAACCTAGGAATTATATATTTAAGGGCAATATTTTAGCAACATCCCAGTCACCCAGGACTGGGATGACAATTTTTATGTCTGAATGTTTTCTCTGCTAATTGTGCATATTCGTCCCATTTGTTTTGATCAGCTACTGTTAATAATGAAAATCAACTGGAATGTAGCTTGTATCTGATTAGTCACTCCTTTAGAAAGCACTTTGCAAAAGCCACCTCCTCCTCCACCCTCCAAACTGTACTTAACCACTCAAAACAACACTTCAGAAGAAGAAAGCAACCACAGGAAGTTCAAGTTCTTTACCCGGCATTTGTTCAGATGGGAACCCAATTGCCTAGAAAAGGATTCTTTTCCAAGGAAAAGTGGAAAGAGTAGGTTACAGGTTTCTCTAGTCTGAAAGATTCCCCTAGGCTGTCAAAGCTCAGGTGACTCTCACATAGTAGCCAGATTCAGCAATCAAAATGATAAATTTTATTAGAAGAAAGAATTATGCCATTAAAAAAAAAATCAGCAGCTGTTCACTACTGCAACACAGTACTTTAGACATGAAGACAAATCTTTTCCTCTGCTAAAATTGTCATGGAAACCATTCACAACAAAGAACAGCTGTGTCCGGAATGACCCACCAGGAACACCACAATAGTGATAAAGAACTAAGTGAACTCTAGCCTTCTAAGTCAGGAAGCTTAGGTATTTCAAAAGTCAAAATATTTAGAATGATGAAGTTCCAACTGATGGTGGCACTTCACACTTCCATAAGCTGCCTCTCCTTAATGAACATATCTGTTTTGTTAAAACCATCATTATCAGAGTTACAGTTCCTAGACTACCAGTAGACCAAGGCTTTCCATCACTACTCTACAGTAACAGCTGATCATAAAGGTCGACAGGATGAACATGTTCTTCCCCTCCTTTTTAATCCCTCCTGCCTCCCTGCCAAGTGACTGCTACACATCCTTTCACGTGTATTGGTGCCATGCTGACAGCCTCTTTTAGGAGCTCTTTTCAATAAAAGAGGAAACTGCTGCTAAAAAGAACCAAATAGTTAAGAGGTTTCTGACCCCTCTTAAATAGGCACATGAAAGCCTTATTAAACAGCTTGAGTTATTAAGTAGAAGATTACAGAAACAGTATTTCTGTGATTGTAATCCTGTAAGATAATTCCCTCTTACAACTTAATGAATTCTTGTATCATGTGAATGGAATGTTCTCTAGATAATTTCAATATTTAAATTATCAGCCAGAAAGGATAAGTAACTATTCTGAAAGACAGAACATTTATAGAATACTTGAACCTGAACTTAAATCTGAACATCAATTTCTCAATTTATCTTTCAAGGATAATGTAATTCCCAACTTAAATTTGAGGCTTAAAATCTAGAAGTTTCCTAGCTCAGCCCGGACAGGAAGATTTCCATGGACTTCCACCTTCTTTGAAAGCAAATAAAACACTTCCGTAGGTCTTTGCACCTGAATCTGGAAAGTTTATGACCTTCAAAAGAAGCTTTAGTTACCAAAATCTGGTAACTGTTGTGATATAAGTGTTATATATTCTGCACTTAATTTAGCTTTTACTGATCACACAACATTAAGAGTCACTGTAATCTCAAGTCATGGATCAATGTTCCACCTTGGTAAAAATCTGATTCAGTCCATGAAAGTAACACACGTTTCAGAGTAAGAATTGATCTCAAATTAAGACTGATTAAACTAGTTTCCCTTGTTTTGGGGTAGGCAATTTCTTCTGACACAAATGAGTCTTTCAATACCAATTAATGCCAACAGTGGCCAAGAACAGCTGTGAAGAGAAAAATGCAGGCAAATATTGCACATTATTTAGTAGTAGAGAGATTTTTACATTAAAAATCCATCTAATTTGGTATTTTGTCCAAAGTACATAAGATGGAAAGAAAAAAGAAAAAACAAAGAGTGGATTATAAGCACTCTTTAAACCTCTATAAACCTCTTAAAATATGACCTCATATTTTTCCGTCTTCCTGATTTGCAACATCTGAAATGAAGCCTGTAATGTTAGTTCTAGTAATTTAGAATATTTATACTATAGCAACATGTTCTAATATAACCCTAGTTTGTCACTTCATTGCTTTTGAATTCATTATCTACATGTGCATACAATTTCTTTTTATATCTGTAATCCTGTACTTTTAAGGCCAAAAAAAGCCAAGTTTAACATACCTTTGTTCTCACATGAGGAAACAGCACATTTTATTCCTTCTACTAGTTAAGTAATATCTATACCCTGGGAGTTAAACAGATGCTTCCAAGTTATTTCTAACAGTAACAAAAAAATACCTTGTGAATCATAACATTATACTTTTAAAAAGATTTGACTGATTATAAAGAATGTAGGGGGTAAAATGATAATCCTAACTGTTCAGCTGCAAAACCTTCCTCAGCAAACAACAGAACAAGATAAGCTTTATTGACAACAGAGATCAGTTTCTTTCTCTGTTCTTATTAGCCATGTCAGCTCTTTAGATTTGCTAGGTAAATTTTGAGTGTACACCCCCCCCCCAAAAAAAAAAAAAAGGAAAAAAAAAAAGTAGTTTAGTGGGCAACATCCCACTTCTTGTTTTAGCCCTGGGTTTGACTTATTTACTGGAAAGAAAGCTAAAAGAGAAAGCTACATAGTCTTTCTGGATTGGCTGACTGAATGAAGTATCTGTATTTCAGATTCCTGCAATGACTGCAGCCTACATAGCCATTCCAGATCTGGACTGCTAGCTATCCAGGGTTTTGCAAGTAATACCGTCACAGCTGCACAAAGCTCAGAAGAGGTTGCAAGATCCACCTGAGGACCTGAGTAAATGCTCTGATTTCAAGACTGCTATAACTAGACTCCTGAAGCTCAACTTGTCTGCATGAGCTTTTTTATTATAGCTTTGTGGAACTGTTCTAAATGAGACACCAGTGGAACAAAGTTTCTTCACTTTTGCACAACTATCAAGCACAAACCATGCAGAGCAATCACAGTATCCAGGGAATTTAGAGCTGAAGTTCACAGTGAATGAAGAGGAGTCTGCTATGGTTCCTGAAGGGGTATAAGGGAAGTCTGAAAGATATGACTGACCTTAATTTGGCAGGAGTGGAAAGATATGCCACTAAAAACCTGTCCAAGTCAGAATAGCAATGACTTTCCTAACTGCAAGCTTAAGTCAACACTTCAGAGAACTTTAGCTTCTGTACTTTCCTGTTCAAACCCATAACCAGTTTTAAAGCATCATTTCAGCACTAGTCCTTTAGAAGAGGGGGGGGGGGAAGGAGGGAAAAAGGAAACAGAAGAAAGAATATTATTTACATAGGTGTGCAAACTGAGGGTACGTACTGGTAAACAGAAACAGCAAGCAGCCAAAGTACTAATTTTATATTTTTGTCAAATGTAAACAAAAGCAAAGAGCAGAAGAAATCATTTGATGTTATATCTTGTTAGTGGTCCGGCAGTGGAGAGAGAACAGAAAATATTACATAGATCCATCAACTATGTATTATTTTAATGAAGAAAAACTTCTAACAGAATGAAGATATGAGAAAAATGTCTACAGAATTTGTTTGTAGCCTCATAACAGCACAGAATCTATCACAATTAGCCAGTATAACTGGTCTTTCAGTAGCTTGGATCAGCTTCTAACCTTCAACAAAGGGAAAGTTCAGTGATTTTAGGGATTGTCATTTCAGATTTGATTCCACCCCTGGGAATCAAAACAGTGGCATCCATACCAAGCCTCTTCTCCTCTCAAGATGTTCTACAGCTGCAGAGATGCGATGTAATGCATTAAAGCCTACAGTGAGTGAAGGTGATGTAGATCCAATCTGTTTTGCATTTTATGAGTGAGTTTAAATACTGTGAAGAGAAAGACAGAAAATCAATAAATTATATACTTAGAAAATTACTATCATGCCACAGGACGCATTCTGAAACAATGCTTTTGTAATTAATTCTGAACAGCAAAAGACCCAACACTTTGGTCTAAGACATCATCAAAACTACATACAGTGTTCTATTTCTTAATGTTTTATATTAAACAATAATGCTAATCTATGAAAAGGAATCATAAAAATATCAAGTCATTGCAAGTAAATTTTATGGGTTATTTTTCAAATGGCTTGAGTAGCCTGGAAGACATTTTCCTACCTATCTGCTACCTAGACTGATGGTCTACAACTTTTGTTTTTTAAATGTACCTCTTCCAGGTTAGAAATCTGAACAGTTTAGAAACCTGAGTTAGGAGGAAGTTTTCATATAGGTGTTCACTTGGAGACCAGATGAAACATGCTAGATACCCAGAAACTAGCTTTTTCTTCTAAGTCAAAGAAGAACAGGGACTGACATTCTATTCCAATGTGGACACTGGATATATATAATTAAGCGAAGACGGAATGGCTGTTAAAATCAGGGGACGGAAAACAGAATTACACAGAATTAGAATGGGTTATTTTATCCAACAGCATTGCCAATAGACATTTTTTTAAATTGAAATAGAGGAGAGAGATGAAAAAATGGAGGGAACATTGTTCAGCAATAAAATACTTGATAGTATTTCTTTGCTGTAGATTTAGTTTTGCTGAACACAAAATTAACTATGTATTAACACATAAAGAAGCGATTTTAGTTGTTCTATTCCTTTATTCCTCTAACCAGCCTTCTAAATCTGGCAGTTCTACTCCAGGTGACCTAGAAAGGATTATGTTTCATTACCATGTGCAACAAAGGGTTCACCTCCCAATATCCCAGCTGCTGAATAACTTTTTTTATCCTCCTCCTCCTCAATTCCCAGAAAGTCTGGAGATACAGAATGTAGTTTAACTGGTGTCATTTGCCTCATCTTCACACAGATTCAGCATGGACTTTTCCAACATTTAAATACTGTTCTCCAATTCACTTTTTGGAAGCCCTGAACCTGGGAAGGACACCCATATTCAACAGTACTTTGAACTGCGAGAACGTAAGTCAGAGGGAAAACAATCCTGATTTTTTTTGCCACTGTCGTGGCGTACTCCAAGTTCTGTGTTTTCAAGTACCAGGTTTACATGAAGGTAAAAAAACAACCAAAAAAATACAATGCCCCCAAAACACAAACAAATGAAAAGCAAAAAAACCCACAGCCCATATACTATAGATATTATAAATCAAAATGCAGCTATCAAATGAACCTTGCATCTGAACAATAAGAAACATTAAATGTTAGTAATAAGATTATCCAAACAAGGTCTTCTATGCATTCTTATGTCAATACAGGAGCTGCGAAACATGAAGCAGATGCTAAAATCCTTCAGCAGAGAAATGACCTATACTATCAAAGTAGAGAACAAGCTGTTCCTGTGAAAGCACACAGGGGGGGGATATACATCATGAACTGTTCCTATCTGTGTCAACTAGAGAAGTACAGAAGACTGAAAATGTCAACACTAATGAATTCCTGCTAGTTAAGAAGGACTACACTGTACTAAGTTCAGAGTTATTTTTGGAATGGAAACAATGCTGGACAACAAGTACAAGATAATTTACACTTCCTATTTACTTCATTCAGATGTATAGCAATGTCATTGCCTTACAACTTTGAAAGGGACCATTTATGAAAAATATGGCATATAGGATTTTTACCCAGAAGATCAAAAAGTGATTCTCGAGACACATCAAGGCCTACCCTTTCTGACCTAAAATGGAAAGAATCAAAATTCAGAAAGGAACAAAAAGATACTCTGAAAAAAATATATATGAATTCATTAAGCACCAGATGGTTCTGAGCAATGAATTTCAAATGAGCTAGTGGTTGTGTGGTTTATAGACAAGATGAAGTCAAATGGTTGGATCACTGTCATTTTAAGAAAAACTTATTTAATGCTTCATTTGAGTTTTCTTGTCTCAAGCAACATAAGAATTCATGCAAAATTCATTCTCAAGGACTTAAGCAGCTCACAAATATCAAGAAATGGATTTGGATTCACACAAAAGTGTGTCCCATAGAGGTATTTTCAGTAGTTTATTTTCAGTTATTACTATCAAGGCACAACTTGCATTCACTATCCAGAGTGGGAAAAATGGCTGCATTAAATTAAGTAACAGAGACCTAAAGAAGAAACATAAGAAATACTGGGCTGTAGGAACAGAAAAGGAAGATTTTAGTTTTTGAAACAGTTGAGCATTCAGGTGGTGCAGTTTTCCCTTTTAAAGACTTTATTTGGAATCCAAGGCTGCTTTTTTTTCTTTTTTAAAAGAATGAGAGAAGCAATTCTGTTTTCCATTTCTAATAGTTCTGAAGTCATTATGAACATGGACAATCACCATTCCACGTCAGAGTACAGCTAGATCAAAAAAGTTTCATTAAGAATGAAGAAACTCCAGCTGGTCTTGCATGGTTACACACAAAGGTGACCAGAAGACAGCTTTCAATGATCAATTAATGCACAGCAGCATCAAAACAGAAGTAGTATCCATCTCATTTTAAGCAAGGACTGATGAATTCCAAAATTCTATAAAATTCATATACAAACCCAAACATATACTTTATCTATACACAAATATATCTATATGCGTATAAATATACTAAGTATGTGGAAGTCAGACTTGTACCTTCAAAATTATTAAAAACACTAAACTAATGAAGCTATGCAAGGTGAAATAGTAAGATACTTCAGTAAAAACAAATCAGGGTCAAACTGGCAGTGAGCAGCTTTGCCACTATGATCATAGATTACAACATTCAAGATAAATTCCACCTCTGGGGTAAGAAGCACTTCAAGTAGTCCTTGAGGTGGGCTTACAGGACTGATAAGCTCAGTATGTAATAACTCAGGTGTGCTAAGACCAATCAATCAGTAAAGAAGAAAAACATTAACTTTTCTTCAGCTTACTTATCAGCAATTTTCTTTAGGGAAGCACAGCAAACATCAGCTACCTGCAGTGAGCATTTCAAAGATGTTGCAAACTTCTTATCGATGTCATCATTAGCTCATGAGTCCAGGCAGTCGTGTTTCATTTGAAATACAGTAACTTTCTTCATAGCTGGAAGATGCAATCTCTAGCATTCACTGTAACACAACATGGGACCGACACAAGCTTTTTCTTGTCATAGATTGCATTGCGACACTGCGCTTTCTACTGGGACTAGATTCATGGTATGACTGACAAGTGCAGAAACTGACTTCTCTATCAAGTTTATTTTTACAGGCTGTTCACTTTCTTCAACAAAAAGCACTCTTTCAAGCAGAACTCTCACACACCAAAACTGACAGTGCAGTAACTTGCAAGCCACAACAAACAATACATTCAGTTTAAATGCAATTTCCTAGGAAAATATTTACCAAGGCACAGACACACAGTGAAACAAAATACACACAAGCGTATGACTCAAAGGTGCTGTAATGCACTACAGATACGACAGCAGTTCAGTAGAACTACATTATAAACCAATTGTATCTTATTTATAGAGGAGAGAAGTAAATGGAACTGCCACAGTGGATCAGACTAGCGGTCTGTCTAGCTGTTTGCACCACCACCTTCTCAAAGGGTTGTAATACTGCAACAGGCAAACTGGAGTAACTACACAATGAAGTCATCTCCTAAGCCTCAATAATTATTAGTTTGCTTGATGATCAGAAGAACAAGAGAATAGTAGATTACTTCCAATCTTTGCTTATTAAAAAAATTATGATTAATATCTTTGGATAGCTAATTTTTAAAATGTTTTTACATAGCACATTAAAGCAAGGATTTTCATAAGCTAAGTGTTTTTTTAAATTTTCTTTATACTTTTTGATCTTTTTGTCTTGATCCGTTTTTAGTGCTAATAAAAGTTCCATTAAAAAAAGGATAAGATACTATATGTAATTTTTCAAGTCAATTACATCACACACTTTCGTTTCTGCCAGGGTTCAACATCACCATATAGTTTTGATGTCCCCACCTTCCTGCCTCCAAAATACAGTACTGAAGTTTAAAGTTTAGTCAAAGTTACAGAAACTAAAAATTAATAATTAGTCAAAAATTAATAATTAATAGTCTGGAGAATATATAGCACAGAGATTAAGAGCCAAATTAGCAAGTCACAAATGTCTTTCAGAAAAACTTATCTTCTCTATTTCAAATATACTTCTCCTGTTGATGTTTTTAAATACTGGCACTGATGCCAGGACAGGACTTTATTGTATATTGTGGATTGGCTATAAATTAAGGAAACATCTAATTATGATCAATTTCATATTACCACAATCTTTACCCTCTTCCAAACTGAGAAATTTATTTAAACTTGAAAACTTTAATCTAACACATTTAGAAAAATCAATACTAACCTAAGGTAGTAATATTTGCAATATTAACTAATATTTATACATACTGAAAGTCTAACCAATCAGGAATTTTCAGAATCGGTAATTATCACAAAAGCACAGAACTCCATTCTGGCTCTGTAAACACCAAAATCTGATATTTTCACACAAAACATTTTCGCATTTCTATGACAAACAGTAATATTCTGCATCTTGAAGATAAACACCTCACTTAGACCTTCATTCTTCAGAAAAGGCAAGAAAATATATTGCTTAATGCTTTCTATATTATCTCATTTCAGAGTTATACAGATCAGAAAGGAACCAACCTTTATTATGATTAATGTCTCTTCTCATTTTATGCACTCCTAGAGATTTTACAAGAACATAATGTACTCTTTTGCCCAAGATTCCGATTTTAGAAATTCAATTTAAAGCTCTGAATATATGCAATATTTCTACGGAACAAGAACTCAACTATTCTTACCCATTCTGATCTCAACATACATCTTTTATGCTTAAGACAACTAAAATCCTTCCAGTTAAATAAAAGAAAAATAGTAAAGCAGAATTAATCTTGACATGAATATGCAGGGTATAAAAGCAAGCACCTGAAATGTTCTTTGGCAACAGAAAATTTATTTCTAATATTTCAATCTCTAGACTGATAGTAGTCTTTTTATTTTCTCTAAAGCAAACAACTATTTGGTATACACTGGCAAGAAATATCTTAATCAAATGCAAAAAAAGTTGTTTCTGAACAGAAACTTTGCTAGGATTCATCTGATTGTTAATTTCAAAATGGCAAAACACCGTCAAAATAACACAGTAGATACTTTGTCCTTGTTTTTTTTTGTTGTTTTGTTGTTTTTTAGCAGAATTAAAAGTGAAAGTCTGCAAGAATAATATGTTCAATTACAAACTTTTTTCAATACCTATCAGGCAAGAATAGAAACCAACAACTACTAAGTATTTGACAGGAGGGAGGGGAACAATCGTCTTTCTTCCCATTCTAATTCCTAACTGCAAGTTTTTGTTCATCTCCTTTAGTCAATCATTAATCTTGCACAGTAGAGTAAACACCACTATGTTTACCAGGTCTCAAATGTGGTAAGCTAAGACGAATCAACAGCTTATGAACAAAGTAGCACTCATTACCATTCTCACACTGGCAATATATTCTTTGAGGAGAGAAAGAATGATGCATTAACAACTCCTGCCAGCTGTCCCAGAGAAAAGGTTACAGAGGCAAAGGTGTCATTACATTGGGCTTCTAAGAACATTTTAACTAATTCAGCAGAATGATTGTTAAAACCAAAGTAAATACGTAGGACAAAGCTTAAAACAAACAAGAAATCGCAAGATCATCATCTTCCTTCAACCTCAGGTCTTGCACCCTTCCAAGGATTATGCATTTCTAAGATGTATCTCAAGGTGGCAGCAACTTTTTATTCTTATAGGCCCAGAATTAACCTTTGAAGAGTTTCCAATGCTCACAGGGTTCGATCCAGAAATGAAAGTCAAATTCATCCTCAGTGTCAGCCTAACATCATGTCAAGAATTAAGTTGTTCTAATGAACACAATCTGTAGATGACAAAATTTCTGCATACCACTCATCTCCAACTTTGTTTTTTACATTACTGACGTAAAAGCAATACAATCCGATTAACTTGGCCACCGAATAACAATTAACACAAAGATACTCCAAATCAGATGTTTTCCTGTATCAGAACCCATGTTAGAAAGATACAAAAGTGGAAAATATTTCCTACCTCAGTTAAAAAAACCTCTATCCCAAATGCCTGCCTTTTCTTTCCTCTCCAAAACAACATCCAGAATTCACGTAAGCTATGGAGAGGGCTCTTCTAAATTCTAAACAGGAGACAAAACTTGAAATATTTAGACACTAGTGGCAGAAATCTTGTTATAGTCTTCCTAAATTTGAATTTTTTTGTTTTCAGAATTAGCACTCATATCTTTAATCAGTACTCATTATCGCTGTAATTACTAATGTCATTAACCAAGTTACAGAAAACAGTCTAGCCTACTGAACTCTACAGACTATATCCTTACACAATACTCAAATGAAAATAAAGCACAAAAAAAATCGTTCTGGAGAAGAATCAGGGGCAGGGCTCTGGCCTGTAGGGGGAAGCATGTGTAGGGGAAGGACATAAAAGGAGGAAGGCAATGAAGAGGGTCTGCAGTTCCACAGGGACACTCATCTACTTATGGCTAAGCTCCTAAGCACTTCCTGCAGAAACAGGAGCAGCATGAATTTTGCTTTCTTCACTCCTATCCTTTAGGGAGGAATAAGGCTCACTAAGATAAGTAAGCTTGTAAACAAGCCCTTCAAGTTCTTTCATCTTCAGTTCCACTTCAGAAGAAGTGTTCTTCGGTGGCTTTTTTGTCTGTTTTTCAAAGTACGTATTAGCTACAAGATGCACATTACATATATGATGTACATATCTGTATCATTACATACATAAGCATGTGGGTGTATGCATACACATATTCCAGTAATTTATTTAAAAAAATACTTGTAGAGTATTAGAAGTTAAACTGACTAACCATCCAAAAAGAATATTACTTTTCACATCCCCTAGAAAGTTTAAAAGAATATCACTTAAAACATAAATGCTACCTTGATAGAGGGGATGAAGTGACATGCTTCATTCGAAATCTGACTGCACTAAGGTTTACGAATGATTTGAATATACTGCTTTGGCTAATTAGCAAAATACCCCAACAAAACAGTAACAATAAAAACCAAGGTGCAAATTCTGAACTGAATTTCATTAATTTCAAGCTGTATCCTCAGGTATATGTTCTCTGGTTTGCTTGGCTACAGTTGGACCTTACTTCTTCCAGTCAGGATGAATTTGAGATCAACAACACATTTCATTGTATGTTCCATAAAAAGACTCCAATACTGCAGGTTTCAGACTAAATGCATTTTGATACACAGTTGGCCCATCCCTGGGCTTCAAATGAGCGCTAGCAAAACTGCAGATATCTCCCTACCGTCTCAGTCTGCCAACTACCAACTCACAGAACAGCTTCTAAAATCAATGAAGAGTGCTGCTTCTAGTCACTTAATTACTCCATTTGCCTCAAAGTAACAGACCAACTAACATAACCCAATGACTAAACTAATTTCACAGTATTACATATTACCAAGGAGACCTGCCTTTAATTGGGAGATATTTCAAAGCTGCTATGACAGTTATTTATTCATTTTTAATCAGTGGAAGAAGTATGGCTCCACTAGATAAATGAGTTTAAATATAAAGTAATGCAAAAGCTTTTGAAGATGATGGAAAGATTAGTGAAATATATTCCCATGTATACTAGAACAATAGGAAAAATGCTAAATAACATAGCAGAAAAATTAATTTTTCCACAACTCAAAAAATATAGTTTGAAAAGCTAAATTTCATCTATTAATTACCTATATTTTCAAGAAATCCCAGCATGGCTGCTAGAACAATGCTTTTGGAACCGAGTAAGAATTTATCTGTATGCATGAACACACCAATAAAGCTTGTAATTATAGTATAGATACAGTATTTCTGTAGAAAACTTAGCATTGCATTAAGAATACCAATCTGAATACACATTTCCAATAATATGATTGTATTGCCTTTTATAATTATTGATACTGGTTATTTGCCAATGAGGACTTTTTTTTTTAATTTTTGGTAGACTTACCATTGCTCAGTGAGGCAGACACACAAAGCCAGTGGAATTTTGGGCAAACTATTACTTGGGTTGCAGTTGTTATAGTTTCAGTCAAATTTAAACTTATGCACAGGGAATCTGTAACCCAGTGTGAGGAAAAAGTTGACAGTGTGAAGAACAGCAGAAGCACTGTATCCATGAGGAGATTTATTAGTCCCTGGCCCTGTAACACATCCATGATCTGTACCATGTATGTACACGCACAGACTGCATCTCTGCACAGTCAGAATGACCAGCAAGCAATATGGACACAGTCACTATCCGGTATTGGAGAATGGCTGAATAAGCCCATTTTAGCTATGAAGCTGTAACAGAGAGAATGGGGGTATGCTTCATGGAACATGGTAGGGTCTAGTGAGTGTTAAAAAAGTAGAAGTCAAGCAGAAGTTTATGAACCTCAGTGGCAATTTTTTTTTTTTCCCCTGCTGTGTTGACACTTGTTTAGGATAAAGGTTAATATTTGAGTCATTTGAATCAGGAATTCAATTTTGGACAGGTCAAGCTATGAGAATAAAATAATTTCAGAGGCTGAAATGTGTGGTGGTTTATTAATATTGACTTATTAGCAGGAAGGATGGAAGTGAGCATCATCAGCAAACAGATGAAAAACAAAGGCTTGATATGAGATTTCTTCCATATGAAATGGAAAAATTGTAGGGGGTATCTTCTCCCATCAGTACAGAAACTGCTCCTCCCTCCTCCACAGCACACCAAAAAGAAAACAAAGGAAATCCTATTAATGTGGAAGGGGGGAAAAATCAGAGAGGAAGTTTACAAGAAATTTTCTTAGTTTGAGAAGACACTAAAAGAAAAGGATGATTGACAGAACAGTTCTGACTTATGACCACAAAGTTAGTGGTAACCTCAGTGTCAGTAGCTAAAATGTAAGCACCAAACTGGAGATGATTTCTCCCTTCCTCAAGTTTATCTTTGGTGTTTTAGAGGAAATGGATGCAAGACAAAATAACAGCCAGAAAAAAGAACACATAAAGGTGGCTGCACAAAATATAGTTCTGAAAACAGAATACAGGAAAGTATTCTAGATTTATGAGAGAATTACCAGAAAGAACTGAGTAAGGTTCTCCATATTTATAACTGATGTCTATTGGGAGAAAGAAACAACAGCTAAAGAAAACCCTAAGTCAGCTTGCACTTCTCTTCTACAGTTTGAAGACTCATTGGGAAAAACAAATTTTTTTATTCCAGCTGTGAAGAACACAGGAGGTGTAAGAGTTTTAAAAACTGTTCTGTTTTAGAGCAGACAAAAAGGAGATTATGTGCATAAGTTTCAGTTTAAGGGAACATCTAAACTAGTTTATTTTCCTAAAGAATACTTTGTGAAATATGTGAAAATCCTCGCCCCAAAATAGCTTTTGTTGCTCAGGAAGTGGATGGTAAATAACAATTTCATACATTGACCAGACTTTTTTATATAACCAGACATTTTTTAGTCTAACCCTGGAAATTCACCTTAAGATGTGTGACTTATGAAATGTAACAAAACTCTAAACTATCTGATTTCTGTCAAGATCAAAGTAAGTTCCAAAAAACCCATGGGAAGTTTAGTAATAACCAGTTTTTCACAGACTTGTGAGGAAATGGCAATGCAGAACAGGCTTTTAGTAGGAAATATTCCAGGCCACCCAGAAATGTTTCTGGATGAACAGAAGTAGAGACACAGATCAAAATCAACGTTGCTAAAAACAGGGAGAGGAATGACTTCTCACAAGGTGGGTAGGGGATCTTGCCTCTAGAACTGAAGACTAAGGAAGCAAAGATAGTAGAAAAGTGTGAACTGGTGCTTAACGGAGAAATGCTGAAGCCTAGAAGTTTACTACTGTGAAGTTAGCATATTCAGACCCATGATTTCAAGATGTAAATAGGTTGCAAGCTCATTTGAACAGAGAATAACTCACATGCAAATCATTTCATGTGCAACTGCACAAAGTACTCCAGCTTCAATTAACTTACCTCCCATAATTTTAGACTGGCAGTTGATAAATTCTGGTTTCTTGTCTGTAAGGTATCGCTGACAAGTGTGATGTAGAACCTGAAAGAATGTGCATTTTTCTGAAGCTGTGCTTGCTACCCATTGGTCAAAAGCATTTTCGAACAGTAAATCAAATTCTGGGGAATCCTAGAAGAAAAAACAACCCACAACAAATCACACTTCTATTATTCCAGTTTTATAAATGATTTGGAGAAAGATACAGAGATACTATTTTTTAAAAAGTATTATGTTGGAAAAAGCAGAAAGGTCATGCAACTCAAGACCATCCTGGGATTACTTTTCCTTTGCATATTTCTGAATGCAAAAAAAACAGGCAGGAAGTTTTTTTTTCTTGGAGGTATTTTTAATAAGGAATATTCAGCTATGACAAAAATACTTGAAAACAAAAATACTTTAGCCCAAAAAATTAAAAGTTGGAATATCATAAGAAATCCTTGTTATCTATAGATATACAGTTACTTCACTCTCATATATTACACAAGGATTTGTGCCTCTCAGCACAAAAATCTACTTTCACACTATATTACACAAGATATGGTTCTGCTCTCTATGCTCAACCAAAGGAGGAAAACAAAGAGCAAGTCCTAGTTATTGTATTTAATGTATTATGATAAAGTGTCACACAGACCTCAGGATAACAAGGAGCACTCCCAGAACAAATCAAAGCCCGGTTCTATACCATGCATCAACTGACAAAATAAATGGATTTTATGCAAGAAGTATTGCTCTGTATTTAGCAATATTTGCTAAATATCGTTTTGTAATCTAAATGTTGGTGTGGTTTTGTTTGTTTTTTATTTTTTTTTTTTTTTTTTTTTTTTTCCCCCGCCACTCTAATCTCTTCATTGTAATTGATGACACTAGGAAGTCACAAGAAGACAAGTTTGAAAGGAACACATGTCTAAGCTTAAGAACTTGATAGGACTTCCAACCTGAGAGTATTCCAAGCATGTTATTTACAAAGTAGATGCTGGGAAAGGGTCTAAAACTCATATCCCTTATTTATTTGTCATTTCTTTCATTTTCATTGTTCCTTTACACAGAGAAAATGTAATTCCACCCCCTGCATTTCATAGGGCAGAGGCCAAAAGGGCTTCTTTTTTGTACAAAAGATTGTACTAGGCAGTAACAGAATTTGGTGCACTATTGTTAAGATGTTTAAGTGGCTGATCAGAGCACAGCTTTGAACAAACCAAGGGGGTTAGCTACAAACATGTTTTGCTGTACAATGAACACAGTAAGTCACTTTGTGATCACATAGTATGAGCCACATTCCTAATTCTGCTGGTTTACTACTGAAGATTTGTATTCATAAGCTTATTACACATTAGTCTAACTTTGCCCTGAGACAGCTCAAGGCAGGCTGTGTGTTCCACATTAAAGGAATAATTCCAGAACCATTTAGTGGGAGGTTTATTTGTTTTATTTTTTTTTTTTTTTTTTTTTTTTTTAATCAGCATTCAGGTGCCATTGCCAACTAAACCACACCACCACCCTTTGTAGAAAAAGATAAGAAATGCAGAAGCATCTGAGGAGAGAACGCAAGCTTCACGGTATTTCACAAACTGAACCTCAGTAACCTCTCCTGTCCTTGCTTCTACTTACTGCTCTTGTAACACAGCTGCATGCCAACATGGACCCCAAGAGGCTTATAGCTGAAGACAAGGCAAACAAGCCTCCTCTTTTTCTCTCTACAAAGAAGAGAGACTAGGAAGAAAAGTAGAAAAAGACAGGAAGGAAAAAAAAACCCATATGACTATGAGCTTTGGCCCCCTCTCATCTTTCCCATTAAAATTTATTTCACATATTCCACTGAGTTATTTCTTTTTTGAGACTTTGAACTTAAACCTGTATCTTACCTTTCCAGATGCCTTTTGAACAGTGAAAGAATGCCTGATTCACAAATCAGTTACAAAAGAGTTCAATTTTCATTTTCTAGAACTGTTCATACTCACCCGATTAGGGTCTATACCATTGACCTGGCGAAGCTGCTCGAGCATCCACTGCGTTCTCCTCACAAAAGACGTAGAGCCTTCAAATTGCTTCACCTTCGTAATAGATGCTTGAGCTGGTTTTTTGTTCGTCACTGAGCATATAAAAAAACAACATAACTGAAATGGGTTTAATGTTTCAGGACACGCCCTTTAGTTCACTCTATCAGTAGCTGGTTTGCTCGTATATTTTCTATCATGTCCCACAAAGTACATATATGTCACTGATTGTGACAGTAGAACACATTCCCTTTCCTGGAAAACATACTTGAAAAGCACATTCCTTATTGTCAGAATGATGGTATGATGCCAAACAAGCTTTATACCACTGAAAATTGGATATATTTCAGCAATTATCAGCTTAGGTTGCCAATACTGTAAAAACCAGAACTAAATCAACTGTCTTTCCACCTGCATTCTTACAATCACCTTACCATTCTCTTTTCCCCACGCTACTTAGTTGAGGTTCCTCATACCCAGTCTCTTACTCATTTCTTTCTCTTGTAATTTTAGACAAGAGAACACACAAAAAAGAGAGACATCTCCATGTAAGCCTAAGTCCATTTATTACCTCTTAAAAAAACCTGTTACTACTGTAACAGTAACTGTACCTGACTACTTTCATGTTGGTGATTGATTGAAAAAATACAGGTTTCTCCAGTCTTTTCACAACATATCACATGTATGTCATACTTCTGTAACACCACCAACATCTATGACATTCAATTCCCAATTTCCAGTGAACAGACATAAGTATACGTATTTACTGCATTGAGAAAGTAAACCCACTAAATCAGACAACAGTCCATGAAAAATACAGTTACAAGAATCAAGGAAGATCGCTTGACTTTTCCCCGCAAATATTAGGTACCACAAACAAAGACCATAAATAAGAATGATCTTACTTGTTATAAACAAAACATATGTTAAAAACCATAAAGTCTGTCGTGCTCATGCAAGACTGCTCTGCTTTTGAAAAACAAAACAAAAAAACAAACCAACCCAAAAAACCAACCACACTCCAATGAGTGTATCCTTAACTCAGCATCAGGTTTTCAAAGAGTACTTAAATACTGAAGCTAACTTTTCAACAGCAGGAAAATTGGGTTCCTGTATTATTTTTTCTCTTAACAAACAAGTTTTCTTTTCATCGGTATTACTTCTAACATCCATGAAAGTTTTATAAGCCGTTTTAGGCACTTTCAATAGTCACACTGTATTTTATTTACATGTTATTCATCTGTTGCTGTATGTTAAGTCACTTCCAAACACATTTCCACTTTCTGTGAAGAAATTATTTGTAGAATCATTGCACTCCACAATCTACTAAAGCTGGCATATCGTTTATTTTTCTCCTTAAACTCTATTTCCAAAAATCCATACTATCCTCCAAAGAGTATTATTGGAAAAGTCACTTTTCTCTGCTTTCAAATGCTGGCAGTTAAAGGCGGGTCTTAAATAATCAAGATTTGAATAGCAAGATTGCTTATTTTTGCACACCCCCTTTACCCAAATAATCAGGAAAACTAACAGGTTTCCCACTCTGAAGATGCATGCTACATGTTCTTCTGCACTCACGAGGCACATTTATACAGTAAGTAAACATTAATGTAATAACTCATCATTCTGTAAAATTTAAAAGTTAATATTATTTCTTAGGATGAAAATTCACCAACGCACAGATCACTGTCTTGATGTTAAATCTACTTGGGAATAGATTATCAAATGCAGATGAATATCAAAATTTCTTTTCAATATCTCAGATTTACACATTTTCAGTTCAGTGTGTGTCTGTGCATATGAAAGACCAAGCACTCTTATGAGAGCTTAGTTTGACAAACAGGAAATTCATTTCCAAGGAAGTTTTAGCAGGTTAAAAAAAAAAAAAATATAAAAATTCAGATACTAACATTCCACATGGCAGATAATTATTTTTAAGAAGTTACTTTGGAATAGAAAGCATGGTTGGACTCAATATATTGACCAGACTATTGATAAGAATGTAATAAACAGATTGCCATAAGTCTCTTCATAAGCAGTGAAGCACTAAGAACAAAATTAGTGCAGTATATGCAATTCAGAATCACATGTGAAATAGTACAGAACAGAGAAAAATCAATGTAGTATCAGAAAGGTAGCAGCAACAAAATTAGATCAGAACAACTACTGAAACGCAAAGACTGGATATTACTAAGGAGTGAGATCAGTATTAAAGATTCATTGATTGTTCAAGTCTAACAATATTAATAAAGCAGAAGTGACAAGCACCCTATCTATATTTACATAGTATACACAGGTTCTGTTTTTACTGCAAGTTTACACACTACTGAGTTGGAAATATATTCAAAAGTTACATAGGCAAGCACAAATTTATGACCCTACCTTCCCTAAACTCACTGTTTCTAATATTTATTCATGTCTTTGTCAACTCCAGTGATCACTTTGGCAGACTCTACAGCATTCCACTAGACGAAAGGTTTGCATATTTCCTACAAAGCAGTACTTACAGAAGGCTATCTAACAATGGCTCAAGTTTTACGGCCTGTGGATTATTCCCTTTCCCTGCAAAACAGGCAGTAATCTACCGCAGAATGAGCCATGCATTAAAAAGAAAAAAATGTGTATACTATCCATAAGCCACATATAGAATTAACACTAGTAGCATTGCAAAATAAAACGTTCAAAACTAGGAAGCACTAGACAGAAAAATTATGTGATCAAACACTATTATTTTTTCCCCTCTGAGAATCTGATGGATAATCCATTAAGAGATGTACAGCCTTAAACTTTAATACAGCAAACCTCTGCTCTGAAGGCTTCTACGTGACACACAGTTCAACAAGGCCAAGTGCCAGGTCCTGCACTTGGTTCACAACAACCCCACGTAACGCTACAGGCTTGGGGAAGAGTGGTTGGAAAACTGCCTGGTGGAAAAAGACCTGGGGGTGTTGGTTGACAGCCAGCTGAACATGAGCCAGCAGTGTGCTCAGGTGGCCAAGAAGGCCAACAGCATCCTGCCCTGTATCAGGAAATGTGTGGCCAGCAGAACTAGGGAAGTGATCATCCCTTTGTACTCAGCACTGGTGAGGGTGCAACTCGAGTACTGTGTTCAGTTTTGGGCCCCTCACTACAAGAAGGACGTTGAGCTGCTGGAGTGTATACAATGAAAAGCAATGAAGCTGGTGTAGGGTCTGGAGAAAAAGTCTGATGAGGAGTGGCTGAGGGAGCTGAGGGGTGTTTAGCCTGGAGAAAAGGAGGCTGAGGGGAGACCTGATCGCCCTCTACAACTACCTGAGAGGAGGTTGTAGCGAGGTGGGGGTTGGTCTCTTCTCCCCTGTAACTAGCGATAGAACAAGAGGAAATGGTCTCAAGTTGTGCCAGGGGAGGTTCAGGTTGGATATTAGGAAGAACTTCACTGTAAGAGTCGTTAGGCATTGGAACTGGCTCCCCAGGGAGGTGGACTCACCACCCCTGGAGGTGTTCAAAAAACATTTAGATGTGGCACTTCGAGACATAGTTTAGTGGGCATGGTGGCATTGGGTAGAAGATTGGACTTGATGATCTTTGAGATCTCTTCCAACCATAACAATTCTATGATTCTATACATTGTACTGCTCTGGAACATAGGGGTCATTACGTATTTCAAGGTGAAAATACCAAATTCTACAGATATGATAGTTAAATGCTACATGTCTAATCTTAACATCTTAGCATCTCCATAGATTGTTTTGCTGATTTGACATATCCAAAATCTAATTCTCCAAACTTGTCTGTGTAGTACTTTTAATAATCAATGAGCAGCAGCTTTGTCTTCAGTTGAAGCTGTTAGTGCTCCGTACTTCGGCAAAAAAAAGATCATGTTAAGTGCCTAAACTTCAGCAACTCTTAAAAATGCCTATTAGTGGTCAACTATAAAAACATCTTGATTAGATGACTTTCTGTATCATCCACCACACAGTAACTCTGGGAGAGACCAAGAGGGCTCCTGTTCTACAGAAGAGCTTATAAGAGTCTTGGGAATCTCAGTCATCTTAGGTAGAAATTCAGTCTCAAGTTATCTGACATGACCCTCTTGGAAAAACGGCAGCTCTCCCTTTAAGTCTGACACATAATTATTGTGCACAGCCAAACAGATCAAGTTGTATTTCACCTTTTGTGTCTTGGTATTTTAGGAAAACGTCAGCATTTCTAGAACATTCAAAAAAACAGCTACCCACAAAACCATGAAACATGCTTTAAAACCTTCACTTAGTGAGTGACAGCTTGACAGCAGTATGGCAGTCATCACAACTCTGTGAAACCCTTTGGCAGCTGGGAAAACCATCCTCACTAGCTGCTCATTATG
Source organism: Cariama cristata (assembly GCF_000690535.1). Taxonomy (NCBI): domain Eukaryota; kingdom Metazoa; phylum Chordata; class Aves; order Cariamiformes; family Cariamidae; genus Cariama; species Cariama cristata. The sequence continues at coordinate 35,393 of NW_009628799.1, forward strand.
TTGCTTTGCAAACTAGAGCACTTCCACACAAGTCACTGAGTGGGTGTTACCTTGCAAACATGTAGAAAGTCTTCTCTTAAATCTGAAAAAAATTGGAAGTAATTACATGCTTCTAGCCACATTCCCTCTCTGACAAATCATTCAGATGTGTTCGCTAAAATCTTCAACAATCATCTACCTTAATAAAACAAAAGACAATATTTAAGTTATGCTCAACTTCAGGTGGGTTTTTTTTTCTTTGCTTTTTTTTGGTAGCAGAACTTAACATTATGCCTTCAAAATATGAAGCTGTAGTAGCGTGGACAAAGCATATTTATTTGGAACCCATCAATAGATGGTATGTCCATATGGTATTTCTGTGTGTCATAGGATGCAAATAAAGTAAGCTTTTCTGACTTTTACTTATTTTTTTAAAGTAACATATAGTTATTGGTAAAATATGAAAGAATCTGTGAGAAGTCAACTACAGCTATTTATGATGGAAGACATTGTGAGGTCTGTTTTTTGTTTTTGGTTTTTTTTTTTTTGTTTTTTTTTTTTTTTTTTTTTTTTTTTTTTTTTTTTTTTTTAAAAACCACTAGATTAGCATACAACCAAAAGTCACTGAGTCAGAGACAGCACTATTTCTTCTGGGATTGAAGACATTATTAACCATTTTGCATTATAAATAAAAATAAGTTACAGTATTAAGTTTCAAAGGAGTTCTTAAAGCTTGAGAGGCATGCATTGAAGTGAAATACTCGGTTTCAAAAGCAGATCAGAGAATAAGAGGCAGAAAAAGCCAGATCAGAATTAGCTCTAGAGAATACTGTGATAGTCAGGAAAGATGCTGTTCTCATTTGGAACACATGGAAACAAATGTATTTGAACTCCAGACTTCAGCTAGAATCCAGTACCACGCGTCTAGCATCTTAAGCAGCAAATCAATATTGTTCTTCATACAAAGCTAAAGGAGACTAAAGTCATAGCCCAATCTCATCTGTCAAACACAAATACATTTTCTTTAATTTTTCAGTCTTCCGAAGTATCTTTACTTGAATGGAAAAGATAAAATAATGAAAAGAAGGTTAATTCCTTAAATATCTACCCCAAAATACCTGGCCTTGAGAAACAGTCTGAAAGCTCTAAACCACCACACTCTGAACTTTTATTTATTTAATCAGATTTGAAATGCATATTTAAAAAGCAATGTCTGTCCTTGAAGTCTTGACTCTGGATATCTGTGTTTGCTTTGGATATTCCTTAAATTTGGATCTGTGTATTTAATAACTCAAACTCTAGGTAATTAAGAATCTTATGACAAATGGCTTCATTGCCTCACAAAATTTCTAGGCATATGCACTGTATTTCTGAAGTGCCGAATGACTGAAACAACTACTGAAGGGAGAAAGTAAAAAGTACAAGGTCTTGAAGCAAGCAGCAACTGCTGCAATTGTTCACTTTATAAAAAGAATTTTTTAATCTGGGCACTGCATAGATTAATAAATCAAGTAGACTTAACTTCTATTACTATTGTGTCACTAGCTCTTGAGGAAAAAAAATAGTGCAAATGAAATAAGATCACTCAAAAAATTACTTTAATCTACGAAATTATTTCATTTGTGAAAGTGACAGACTGAAACTCACTCCTGAGTGGGCATGCAGAAGTCTACTGAAGGCATTGGCTATCTGTATAGTTCAATCTAAAACTATTCATCAATTTCATGTTACAGCAGTGTAATCTATATGTCAAATACTGTACTGTGGATATTCATCCGTCAACTCACAAATAACCAATGATGCAAAGTTTTTCAAACTGGCTGTTAATAATTAATGATGAAAAAAACCTTTAGAATGCACTCAAGACAGTCTTTAGACTTTTAAACAAGATCTCCTTGATGAAGAAAAAGTTGAACTCAATACCGTGACAGTGTGATGTGATTTCATGGTCACTGTATCTAGAATTTAATCATTCCTACCTTCTTGTAGAAACGTTGCCCTAAAGCAAAACTCCTCTTTTCAGTGAGACTAAGTCTAAAAACAGCCAGCGGTTTCCTAAACAGTTTTTGATTCAGTCAGAATAAGAGCAGCAAATTTAAAAGCAGCAGCACATTTTAATTAAAAACATTATTTAATATCCAATACAGATTTTATTAGGAAATAGATAAAATTATGAATTAGTATTTGTGGTAGAAAGTTCTTTTTCCCAAGCCAGTTCTTAAGGAAAAAAGTAGGTTATGAACGGACTGTGATAGAGATAATTGCTCCTCTATACTTTCCAGTTCTCCAGAGTTGCATATTGAAAAGCTGTCTTCTCCCTCCAGACTTCTGTTTGTGTAATTACATCTAATTCTCATCCTGCAAGTCCCTTCACTCCCAGCCACCAAGGAAACAACTATTTCTTAAACTTGCAAAAAGCTCATTGCCTAAAATTCTGACCATCACATACACAATCCTAGTAAGATATGGTTACCGGTTAGGCTGATGATCTGCAGTTTCTGACAGGTGAAAAAATAGTGACCTTTCTTTGTCCTATTGCTACTCAGTTCTGCAACTTGTTTGAGTTTTTGTATTCAGAACAAAAAGCAACAAGTGACTTGTGAAAATGCCTCAGAATTTTAAGGAAACCCAAAACAGTTTTCTTTCTTGCAAATGTCAAAGTGCAAAGGCTCAAAGAAAAGACAACATCAACAAGTTATCTACAAGGGCCGATCCTTGTTTGCTATTCTTACCTACATAATTCCAAAGCAAAAGTCAAGAACAGAAGATTTATCTCTGTTCCTCTAATGTGAGTAGCTCTTCCTTCTGTCACAAGAACAATCTTACAATTGTTTTCCCCCACATTTAAAAATCTTACTCTCCCTGTTTTCTTCCCAGAGTGACGAAATGGGGACAGGACACTAAATCACACATTCCTCAATGCTTATAGTAGTAGAAGCTTGTATTATTACTGTTCTGCAGTGCTCCAAGGTAGTTTGAACTACTGCTGTTCAGGCCACATGGTCCCACAAGCAAAGTATGGTTCTGGTAAGCAACTTCCAGAATTTCCCAAAGCAACTTTCCAACAGCTCGACAAATGAAGCTGAGGATTAAGTAAGATGCAGCAAATTCTGACTTATTTAGGTATTAAAGAATAAGGATCAGATACATGAAAGTATCTTAGTATACCATGTGGATTTCGGGAAAACTGCTTCACACGTGATGGTTGTCTGTCAACTGCAGCTTTGAGTTTGAACATCAGAACTTGTAGTTTGTTTGTTTTTCTCAGAGCAGTTTCAACTAAACACTGATTTAACATGGAGTCTAAATTAATTCTAGAACTTTGAGCCTTCCCACTGTTGTCCAACTGCTACCTTCTGCTACACCTTCATACCTTCCATGGTTCTTAGACCTCAGCTATCTATAATACAAAGATGCTCTGAGAAGACACTGCTAGTAAGAATCTAGACTTACATTGCTACCTCCAGGATTAATTTTAGGTACAGAAAAAAAAAAAAAAAGGATATGTTTGCAGAAGACAGCTAGCCTCACTGAAAATAAACAAAAGCAGCTAAACCTGGGGCAGGTTTAAATTCCTACTTGCTAGTCAAGACTTGCCAGGTGTCAAAATCTCTGATAAGTTGAGGCTTGACTTCTCAGAATTGCATTTCCTACTTTTGCCCATATTTCTTCTTTCCCTTCCTTTGACAATGCTGTTTTCTCACCATCTGGGATCTAAGGAGCTGAAAGCAGGGAGAAGCTGCACAGTTCCCACCTTCTCCACTTGCCAAATAGGACAAGGGGATGTCAGTGGCCCTAAATACACAGCAGTTTAACCAAAAATTAATTCCTTCTGTTTCTTTAGGCACAGCATAATGTTTTGACATCAAATTGGAAAACACAAAGAAAAGACAAGCTTTCAGATACAGAGGAAAACTACTCAAGTATAAATACTGTTTTTCCCAGAGCCCTTCCCAATAGTTCAAATAACAATTTGCATCATCTATCTGCTTAAATCAGCATCTACTGCATCACTACCTATTACAAGTTGCCAGCCTCACTCTCATTGCTTTCTAGATAAAAAAATAGTACGAAATAGGTATCTCTTAATTAAGATTTATTCATACATTGTTCAAAACATAGTTTTGTTTAAGTAGTATTTTTTCTTTCTACATACAAGTTATCGTTATCTGCTGAACAGTAAAACAAAAATCAAATACTAAAATAATTGGTTACCCTGGAAATTCAGATTAAGGTATGTGATATCTTCCCAAAATGAAAGACTAGACAAAACATTTTTCTGGTTCCTTTGGGTTGCAATGAAAAAAATTTTTTTTTCCACGTGTAAGACACCATAAAGTGCCAGAAGCCTGCAGTGAGAGTGTTTTCCAAACATACTACTGAGTGCATTAATAACAAACTGCTGCTTATAGGCAGCCTTTCAGTTTTGCACTAAGTTTTCCATTTAATTTATTTTTCACAGAATCATGTAAATATACGTCCTTAAGAACAGTTTTATGCCTATTCAAACACTTTAAGCCCCCATCATGCCATATACATTACAGTCCTTACAGTTTCTTGATAGACTTGTTTTTCATTCCTATCAGATTTTTAAAGCTAGAAAGACAGAGTACTGCAGTTATAAATTAATAGCTTGTTTAAATTATTCTTCATATACTACAGAAATACTTCAAGGTATTGATACCAAAGCAATTGCTTTTCATATTGGCACAGTTATATAGACAGATGCAGTTAACAGTGGAAAGAAAGGCAGACTTCATTTTATGGCCAGAGAGAAAGCTGCCGCTTAACTGCAAATATTTGGAAAGGAATCTTATTAAACACATATTCACTTCCAGAATGATGACTGAACTTCCAGGTTTTGTTGGAATTGCATTTTACTATTCCATATTGCAAAGCAGCCAACTTTCAAACTTTTCCCACCTCCTTTTTCCTGCGTACAATCAGCTGCATTTGCAGACTCTTGAGATATTTCTAGCCAAACACAGCAAATTTGAGTTGTGCTTTTAGTTAAAACCTAGTTGAGAGGACAGCATGGTGCTCTCACAGATCTGCCAAGGCACTGTTACCACAGAGGAAGATAGTAAGTATTCCAGTCAGGTCCCAGGGAAGAGAGGGTGGTTTCCTCAAAACCCAGGGACCAAAGTCTTCATCACGGACCTCTCAACCAGCATAGAGCTCCTCCTGATCCTGGCATTTCACATTAGTAGTTCACCTTGTCCTGGGATGGTAGAGCCTCACCTCTTAACTGGAAGGTATTTGGTGACTTAGAATTTCAGCCCACCACAGCATGTGCCCTTGTGTATTAGTCTGGATCATCTACAGCTTCAATCTTCTTTGCTCTCTTTTCCTTAAAAGGAAGACAGCATCCTACACAGACTTTGCTGAACAGGATACTTGAAACAGCCTTGTAAGCACTTATACACACTTCAGAAAATCCCACTTCAAACTAGTTTAGAAATCAAGGCTTAAGATACAGACCACAGTGAATATCTGTGTAGGTGGCTTGAGATACTCCTTTTAGCACGTTCTGGTCAGCACCCGCAACTATGGAGAACCAGTTAAAGTCAGTAACACAGCAGTACTTCTAAACTTAATAAGTGGAATTTGGCATAACTCCCATACAAGTTAACAGATGTGCATCCGCACGCAGAGAGTACACTAGGAATTACCTCACCAGCCTGAAAACAATGTTTGAACTTCACAGCAAGTGTCCTGAGGGGCAGGAAGAGGCTCTGGAAAATTAAAGTTTGAATTCATTACTCAGAAACCCACACAAAAAGTACGGTATTAAGAAACCGTTCTCTATTTCTAGGTTTGCTGAGATAACTTCACAGGGTTCAGGTTCTGGAACAAATTGGTCAATGACTTTTAAGATCCTACAGTCTAAGAGAACCTTGTTGTAACAGGGTAGAGTGTTTACTGGAGTTTTTAAAGTGACTTACAAAACTATGCTGTTCTCTTGATTTTTGTACTGAATCAGTGACCTAAAATATAGCAGATGAGACTGCAACTAAAGAAAATACTTTGCAAGCAGCAGATGGAAGAAAGGACTATTACATCTGTTCAATACAAAATCCCTAGCTTTTGCTTTACAACGGTCTAAGTCAGAATAGGAGTGGGCAGGTTATTCCATACTCTTGTAACTCAAACTTTCAGATAGGACAGAGTTCTACAAAAACCTTCATACTCACATGTGGCATGGTAACATCCAAGTTTTATAATAAGCAAATAAAGAAGGCTGGTAGACTTTTACCACTTGAGATTATGAAGAAATTAAAAACCAAACACACACACAAATCAAATCAACAAACACCCCAGAAATACATCTGTGTGCAAGTATAGGAGGTGATTAAAAGAGAGGTCCAAGCAGGAAGAAAAATAAGTGGGCCAATGGCTGCAATCCCGTTATCATCAGACATTCTTTTAACTGAAGCCAGTTCTTTAAATCCCACTCATTCAACAACAAAACTCAGTATCTCAACCTATGAAGTACTGTACCCACACTGTACAACACAGTCAGCAGAAGTCACATATCCAGCCTTTCTTGCATCTTAGCACTGGAAGTGCAATAATTACTATGAAGGGATGCTTTTACATGCTGATTTTTTTGCTGTCTGAATTACTTTCTGCAGACGACTAAAATGAAATACAGCAAGCAACACATATATTTCAGGTAGCACTTCGTCTGAGATGTAAAAGTAGAGAAAAGAAACCCTTGTAAACTATATATATTCTGAATATTTCAAACTTAAAGTTCACAAAAGTAAGACTACCAGTACTACAATTATTAGATCTGGGAGAATGCTCATGTTATGTGTGTCTTACACAAAGACTATTTTACATATCAGCAGGTCCCATCTCTGTCCTATGTATCCAGTAGTAGTCCAGAGAGTAATTGTTTAAATTTCCTGTATATATATATCAATGAAGAGGCTTTTGAAAGGCGATCTTCCCCCACCCCCACCCCCAATTTTTTACCTGATCTAAGAAGTGTGAATGCAACATATTAGCTTTAGACATCAATTTTCACAAATTTACATATTAAACACTACTAAGGCAGTTTAGAAGTAAGACCAAAAACCTCCATGGGATAGAATCCTGTGCAGTGTTTTACAGACAGTTCAGCAGACTGCATCCTTGTCATACTTTCAATGTCCATCATGCTTCTGAAATCAGTTCTCTGCCCACCTGCAACCAAGGGTTTTCAATGCTTGCTCTTGCACGCTGAGTTCAGTGGTTAAGTCCTATTTTCAATAGCATCAACCAATAAGTATTATTGACATAACCCACAAAATAAACAGAGACTTTCTTAAACCTCCAGAAATATTCCACTTATTTGTATGCTAATTTGGTTTGCAAAGTACTTTAAGACCATGAGATGGAAGGTAATATGTAACATTTAAGATCTTGAAAAGTTAAGAATGTGAATAGTGATTTGAAAAATTAAGTGCAATTGAGACCCTAACAAGGCTAACTTAAAAAATGCTAAAAAAAAACTCCACCACATTTTACAGAAAAAAGTGTCTTGCTGAACTGGGACACAACACTTAGGTTGTATATTTACACCTCATTCTTTTCCACTACGCTTTATTCTCCTGCTCCACTCTAAATTTGTACAGTGATGGCATTTCTCAAACCATGTTTTTTTTTCTTTCAACTACTTATTTATTGCAGCTACGCATTGAGCTTGTTTCACTTCGTGAACAAGATGCAGGTAATTAAACTGTCTAGAAACTAAAGTACATGCATACTTCACTACTTTTACTATACCAATGCCTACTTAGAGACTTACACATCGAAAGGCCCTACCACAATAAACCAAGAGCAAACAGCCACAGGCAACACCAGAAGAATGAGAGTGACAAACACTGAACAATTGTTTACAACGCTAAAAAATATGGAAAAACAAACGAAGAAAAAACATCGTAGACCATTTAAAGTAATAAACAGTTGTATTTTGGTTCCCTTTCTCTTTAGACAGCAAAAACAAGAAAAAAAGTCTAATTCAAATTCCCTCTCCCTGTCTCCACACTCCAAAATAATCAACATAATCCTGATCTCGCTGATGAAACATGCACTAAGGCGGTGTGATTTTCGTGGGAAAGAAATCATTAGCTGCTTAAAACCTACAAGAGTAGGTCAGTGAATCAGACAATATACACATCTTCTGTGTCACACTAAAAGGCTGTAAAGAAAGAGTGAAATAAAAGTATTTATGATATGAACTGAGGAAATGCAGCCTTCTACTGCTGGTATGGAAACAAACAAAAAAGTTCCCCCAACAAACTCTGGTACTCTTGTGTATTTGTTATTTGTACATTTGTCAATACACAGACAATTTATATTAAACATATATTCAAGACTAATTTGAAATATTTACTTCATAACATTAGTGAAGTTAACAGCAAAGCAAACATGTACTTTATGTTATGAGAAATAATTTTCAGAACTCCGGGATTACAGCACACCACCATTGCACCTGAATGCATTTCAGTAGGACGATTTGGTTTTATTTAAACACAGTAAGTATCAATTGCTGATTAATTGAGTCAGTTCCTCAGAAAAGCAAAACCATTGCAGAAAGACCTTTGGGAATATACTTCAACTGTGTAAAGATACACAGTTTCTCAAGCTTTGAAGAGACACTCAAATCACAGTATCTTAGTTTCACAGATTTTACCCATGTTATAAACAGCTACTAATTTTTCTTAATACTTGGATGCTAGGTATGTCCACAGCAGGAAGATATCCCTCATTAAACTGTGTAGAAACG
>NW_009628799.1:44178-57196 GCF_000690535.1 Cariama cristata
CGTGTTTGAACTGCAAGAAAAGTTTTCATTCTATGTTCAATATTACCAATCTCACACCTGTGGTGGACTAGATTTTATTTGAAGGTGCTATGTGCAGATAGCATTCAGTTACTGTATGTAGTACCTTAAGTTACCTGACATATGAAACACTGCATATAGTTCCTTTTACCAACATAAGAGATTTCACTGTAAGGGACCAGAGCAGAAACCAAAAATTAAATACTTAGCATCTGAATTGTTAATAAAATTACTACTATCAAAGTGCTCTGCAAAGCACTGGATCTCAGAGTACACCTGTAAAATGTACTTCTTTTAACTCAAATAATTTTATTAAATAAAACTACTCCCATCTGCCATTGCACAATCTTGCAATGGTAGGACTGAAAATTTGACTTAAATAATAGTTTTCTCATATTCACTATTCTTTGGGAAAATTCTCCAAAGCATCAGTTGTCTCACTTTACCAAAGATAAGTCTACCATTTCTAACCACGGAGCTTTCCTAGCCTTTAAAGAAGTAAAAAAAAAAATAAATCAGAAACTGGTAAAAATTTGTTGTAGAAAGTAAGACATCAAACAAGTCTAACAATAGAAGAGAAAGGAAAGCATGCACACTGTTAAATTATTTTAACAGCTTTTGCTTCTCAAACTTAATCACTCTCCTTAAATGAGGTCACAGCAACCAAGGAATGACACACACCTCCTTGAACAGTAATTTTTAGAGATACTCCATCAAAGGCAGGCCCATCAGCAAACATTTTGTGATGGGACAGAATTGTGCAAAGGTAGGTTTCACTTTGATATGCAATTAGGGGACAACTGAAGGACTTCCCTTATAGCTTCAATATCGCAGAACAGATTATATAACTAGCACAAGCTTAAGGTGAAGATCATCTCCACAAATTGGAAGTTTACCTAAGCCACATCTTCAAAACTTTACATAAAAGGCTAACTTTCCAAAGCCACATGGAGAAGTTATTTATGAAGAAGTACTTAAACAACCGAGTATTTTGAAAATGTGTTTTGAAAAGGTACATTCTCAGACTGCTCAACTGAACAAAAGCTGAATATCTAAAATCACAGATAACAGACATCACAATGAAATGAATTATATGGAGATATCCAGTATGCTGTCAGAAAAGCCAAAAGTTACTGTGGTGGATGCACGGCCTTCTGCAGCTTTCTTCCATGAACTCTCAGCAAGTCAGTTACAAACCCTTTAAAAATATGTATTTGTGCTTCCCCATAACCAGTTATAAGAAACCTCAGAGAAATTGCTTGCAGTTCTCTTCATCAAGGATTTTACTGACAAAGATTTTCAGCAAGTTCACTAAATCTACTAGATTTAATGTGATTAGGTGTAGATTTAATCTAGTTTGATCTAGTAGATTTAATCTATGCTATTTGATATGGTACAGTATAATGAATAGCAGGTGACCAAAGTGGTATTCAATCTGCTATTTCCATTTCCTAAAAGGTTCACTGAAATAGGTAATTTTCAGGCAGAAAAACACAATAAAAAAGATATCAAAGGATAAAGTTTACCTTATTATTTACCATGCAACATTTGGGTGTATCGAACTGAACTACCTTCCTCGTTACATTGGTGCGTGGGCATGCATACACAGGTAAGACTAAACACTCAAGTGCATGGCATCAGCTTGCTTTCTCACCAGCTCTTTTTTCAGTTTGCATTCTTTTCCACTTGAAGGAGGCTTATTGATTTGTGTATCTTAAAATGTACAGGTCCTTATGTTACAGGAGTAATTACTGCTATTTCATAGGCATACTTCTTACAGGAATATACTCCAGGTAGTCCTTATAGGTCCCAAATTTTCTGCTCAGTAATGTGGAAGACTAGGCTCTCCTCTTTTATTCATAACAACTCAATTAAATGAAATTTGGCTTCAGATTTAATCTCTCAGCTGTGAAGCTATGAAAACCTAATCTGAATGTGCCCCCAGCTATTACTTAACATATGAAATTTTAGACCAAAACAAAACTTGGAAACAGGTTTAAGATAGAATTGAAGACTCATACTTAATGAGAAAAACAGACACCCTACAGACACAGAAATGTCTCAAAAAAGAAAAGAATCTAGAAGTAACTCTTACACATTTTAAATAGAAAATAATATCTTAAAAACCTTTAAATAATTTACTATGCTAATGTAGCACTAGTTTTTAATTTGCAGTAACATTTTACTGCTTATAGCAGCTTTTGCTTTGTGAAAAATTTTTCTCTGAAAACGACCCTAAAAAATAACCTATACTGCCAGTGTTACAAAAGGAGTTTTCTTCAAGAATTTATTTCAGAGCACAAGAAATGAGCAATTCAACCTTATTTCTTTGCACATTATAGATCCTGATAGTAAGAGGCCTTTGCAACTGACCTTATTTTTCTACTGTACTGTACACATTGTACTGCAGTATGAGGGACAACATTCTTTTCATCACATTTCATAAAACCAAACACAACTGTTAATATTGCACACCAACCTCCCCCAAAAAGAAACCCATTGACATTTCAGAGACAAGTTACTAGTTATAATTGGGAAAAAAAAGTTTCCAGTAATTGCAATGATCACTAGCAACATCTCTAGTAAAGATTAACATCATAATTAAAAAAAATCATTAAAATATATGGACATCCAAAAGCAAACGTCTCACAGATACCATAAGTAAGTTGGTTTTTAATCAGTTCTTTGGATTTCTATTTAAGTCAGAACTTTCAAAAAGTTGTTTTTGTACTACACATTAGTGGTCATCATTCAATTTAATATAAATAGGAGGCATTCAGAAGTAAAGCACTTGGGTGCTATAGCATGCACTTCTTTCAACCGCCAAAGACAATTCTGATACTGTCCAGCAGATTTTACTGATATGTCATTTTTTCTGAAAGATTAAAAACAGTGACTCTCTCCCTCTTCCAATAAGATGCAACCACAAAAGTCCTTCTCTTCCTTTACATGGCAAGAAATTAGCCACTATTTTCAATACTTCCAATATATAGACTAAAATACAAGACCTTGTTTTTTTTAGAGGTTGAATGATGGAATTGGGAGATAATGAGCATACATGTCAAGAGCTGCAAAAGCAGACATCAACATCCATATTTTATGAACTAAGTTAGCCTTTCGAAGGGTTATTAATCATCCCTACACAGGGCCAATTGAGCTAATGACTCAGGTCCTCTCAGTCAAGCTCTATGGACAAGGAATGCATACTAACGCCTGGTTTGGAACAGATCAGCAGATTAATGTTTGAATACTATCTCATCTAAGCTTTGTCCGCTGTGGCACACTTCACAGAAATACAAGATGACAAAACCTCTTCCTCGGAAAAGTATACCACACACAAAAACTGTTACACATCTAGCTCATGCATCTGCTCTGCAAAACAAAACAACAAAAGAACCAACACAAAACCCCATCAAACCAGAAATAAAACCATATCTGTTAAAAGCACTATTGCTTGCTTTTTTTTTTAAACTATCTGAATAGTACGATTTTATCTGTTCAAGTAGATAACTATGAATTACTTGGCTGGAAGTGTGTATTTTGCATGATTGAATTGGATCAATTTCCTACCAGAAAACAGCCAGTGAAAATATAAGTGAATTGACAGTACACAAAGGGTAAGGTAAAGTAAACTCACACATAGAGGAAAGAGTATTTTCTTTAAAGCAATATCCATAGCATTCCAGGACACAGTACACTAATATCAGTCTTTGAGAGGGGAAAACAATTATTTTCTTTTACAAATTGTAACACAGTTATATTTATAGCCAAATTAAAACCAAGTGGAAGGAAAAAAAAAAAACCAACAAATTGTTCCTCAGATCCTGATTTCCTCTACCTTCAAAGGTTAAAACTAAAGAGATTTTGAACCAGATAAATGCAACAGTTTGAAAGATCTTGAAAGGAGAAAAAAGTTAAAGAACAGGCACAAAACAGTAAAAAAAAGTACAGATCACAGAAATCTATAATCTTAAATGTTTAAAATAGTTTTACTACCAAGCAAAAGTTATAACCTAGGACACTCAATAGTTCAAACTTGTGTCAGCAGGTGTGCCCCTCAGCTTACTGTCATGCCGTGATTGTTGGTACAAGAGCTACAACAGGGTGGAGCTATCTGCTGTCTCGGTGGGTGGTCGTACAGAGGATTAGTAATACTGCAATCAAATTTTAAAATGAGTTATTCCCACAAACTGCACATATCATGAGAGGAAAAACACAATGCTACAATGGTGCAAAAAAGACCTAATCCATGGTAGCATCTGGAGGACAAATAATTCCTCAAACCAGCAGAAATATAGTAGGATCACTTTAAACTGGAGAGGGAAAAAAAAAGCTAACAAAAATCTGGGTATAAAGAAATGCTGCAAAAAACCCCCAACCACCTGCACTTCACCAAACGCCTCCTCATATGAAAACAGTATCTGAACATAAAGAGAACTGATACTACAAGCACTACTATAACACCTTGCAGATTTGTTCCTACTGTTGTCACTATGCATTCATTGCACAATGTAATGAGAGGGATTTATTTTAAAATGGATGAACTGCTCATTATGTCTCCTCTGTATTTAATTCTTCTGACTGATTTTTAGCTTCTCTGTGGTAAAAAAAAAAAAGAGGTGCAGACCAGCATATTTTCAGGCAAATTTGGTACCTGGCAAGACTGTTAAGACACGAAAAAAAACACACAACGAATTCCAGCAGGTGTTCTAAAAGCACATATTTGAAGTTACAATCTCTAAAGACAACCACCTCTGAAGAGATGCACAACCTGCAAACCAAAATCTGACAGTGCAGCTTTCTCAGCTAATTAGTTTTATTGTCTCATGACTGATTTTTTTTCAGTCCTTTGCAGTGTATTGGCGGTAACAGCATGGACAACCTATACCATGCTACATGTTTTACAAGGAAGACCCTGGAAACATGCTTGATATCGTAAATGCATATGGTTTCTTCCATGCAGACACCAGAAGAATCAAACAAGACTAGATGAAAATAATTAGTCTGATTTCTTTAAAACTGAAGTCCCTAAATGAGACCACTTACTTCTTGTGTCTACAGTAATTTAGCAAGAAGACTCGGCACATTTGCTGCAGAAGTCATGAGAAAATGGGTAATTTGTGTTCACTTTCATACATTTGTTGCAATAGTTAACCTAAAGCAAAGCACATTAGGTCCACTACCCAGTCTACGCTAAGGTACAGAAACACACCAAATAAGACCACATCCAATCAATAGTTACAGAATGAATACATAACAGCCATCATTGAAAAGTAAAGATTCAAATATCAACTTTAATAAATAAGACTTTACTGTGGAATTTCCTCATGAGGGAGATTAATCTGGGAAATTAAAATCAAATGCAATTTCCTTCACAGCAGGATATTGTTACAATCTTGTCACATTTCACTGCTAAATTTTCAAAATGATAATCAACAAACTTATGATCGAGCAGCAATACTTTTGGCAAAACTTATTAGGAGCAAGGGTAAAACCAGTTTAGTTTTATCTTGCTAGAAGTCTCCCTCTCTCACTAAATGTCTTGCATTTACCAGCATCCTAGTTCTTATATAACATACTTGTCATTAAAAGCAAAGTTAATTCAGGACTAATGATATCTCCAGACTCAATCTTCAGGGAGCAAAGTGTCCACCGAGATCAGTGACAGCTTAGGAAGCACCCAGCATGTTCATAAAGAGATTTAACCTAAACCTAGTATTTTCCTCCTCCTCCAGTAAAGTGTGGTGGTTTTTTTTGGTTTTTGCCTTTTGGTTTTTTGTTTTTTTTTTTTTTTTTTTTTTTTTTTTGCTAATTCCAATTCCATTACAAAGCTTTAAGGAAGCTCCTATTGTACACAGCACTCAGATTCCCAAAATGTTTGTGATTTCGTGACAGGTTGGAATTACTTTGTCTAAACACGCTGGAGTTCCTCCACTGCTGCCTGCTCTCTTAGACAATTCAGCACCACAGAACTGAAACAGACCTCTCAAGGTCATCTATTAAAACTCCTAACTCAAAGCAGGGCAAACATTAACATTCAGTTAGGTTCCTTAAGAGCAAAATACAGTAAAACTAAGTGCATTACTTCACTTTCCCACTGTAATGTTAATTTTTCTCTTCCTTACCCTTTTAACCAATTGGGATTTCCCTGATTGTGACTTGTCACTTTTGCCTCCCAGTTTTCTACCATACACACCTAAGAAGCTTCTCTACAACCATGAAACATTTAGGGAGTGGAAAGCTGCAATTAGGTCCCTCCCAGCCTTGTCTTCTCTTTCGGTCTTTTCTAAACAAAACCAGTTTCCTCAGTCTCTTCTCCCGCCATACGCTACAGCTTTCTAAATACCTTACCTGACTTGCACTAGAATCTGAAGTTTAATAGTATGTGCCTTACACTAGAAGGCTGAAAACAGGTTTCCAAATGCAGTTCCATATGGCCAGCAGAGGAGAATAATCACTCCCGCTGATCTGCAGGCTACGCTCTTGCTAATGGAGCTCAACATGCAGCTGGTCTTCACTGCTGCAAGGGTGCTCCACTGACCCCTCTCCAGCCCATTTTTCCCACAAGGCTGCTCCCAACTCAACCAGCCCTGAGCCAGAGCAGTGCATTATTGCAGCCCAGGTGCAGGACTTCACATTTGTCTTGGTTGAACATCACGAAGTTCCTGTCATCCCATTCCCCCATCGACAGTCAGCTATTAGAAGTCTTATCTCCCTCCCTGCATGCTGACTACTCCCCTCCACTTTGGTATCACTTGCAAACCTGAGCGAAGCACAGCACATCCCGTTGTCCTGGTCGTAGACAAGGACATGAACTACGATCAGCTCCAGGACCAGCCTCTGCACCATGCCACCAAGCAGCTGGCCAGTTAGACTCTGAACCTCTGAGGAGACACAGAGTCACAACTTTGGGCTCTGTGGTCCTCTGAGCCCTTCCCCTCATCTCACAGTCTACCTCTCCAACCCAAATTACCCTATCTGCCTGCAAGGACAGAAAGGCAGAGCACCGAAAGCTGTGCTACACTTCCACGTGACTGCATTCCCATATAACTGAGTGATATTAGATTCACCTGAGGATTTATAAATTCCATTACAAGCATTAATACTTAAATTTGCTGTTGTAACGCAAAACAGTGAGCTATAGTTCTTCTGTATTTTGATGTCAGTTTTACATAATACATAATTTTTATCCCCACCAATATTCTACTTCAGCATTACTTAATTATGTAAGGCTCAGGGGCTAACACTTACAATCAGACCAATTACGTAATGCCAAACATCACATCTGAGGGCCTAGCTCTAATCTAGCTCTGAGCAGATTTTCAAATGAAATTTGATTTGCAAATTTCAGTTTAAGTAATGTTTACATAAGCTTACAGTGAAAGCTTGAGTGGACTCTAAAAATACATACAAACTACATATCTATTACTCAGAAATAATTCTATTATTCAACTTAACTGCCCCTTTACTTGGTATCAGCATTTTCTTCTTATAAATGTTAAGAACATAGAATTTGATGCCTCAGTCATTTTTAGTGAGCTGACTACTCTGTAAAAACTGCAAGCACTTTAAAGTGAGGGGATTAAGTAAAAAGAAAACACCCACAATGTTTCTACCAAATTACCCATTCCTCCACTTCTCCCCATTCAAATTTAAATTCATACCAAGAAACAGAAGAATTCCCAAATACCAGTACTAACAACTGGAATTTCAATATATAACTTACCAATTCATATTTTTCTTGTATGAAATTTATTACTAGGCAAGTTACATGCATTTTTGTATTTGTCTTTTTAAACTTTTTTTTGTCTTGATTGTGACTTTCTGGAGTTTCTTTCTTATTCTCTGCTTTACATACCCCTAAACCAGACAATTCACATCCTGAAAGGAAAGCTTCTATGCCTAATCTGATATTGAATGTATAGTAAAGCATTTGTTTGATTTTCCTGTTCTCCAACACACAGTACTAATATATCCTATTATTCTAAGCCTCATTGATTGTAATTTTGCTGTTAATAGCTTCTTCACACTGTATAGTTTAGAGCCAAAAATCACCTTGAGTGTTGGTTTGTCTGTTGCCTAGTCTACGAAGGCTATTCTGCAATTACCCTGTTAGAGTCATCCATAAACACTCATTGATAAAGCCAGTTAAATAGTGCGGCAAAGAAGAAAATACATCTGTTGTCCTTACTGTAGTTTAAATGTATCAATGCGTTTCTCAAGGGCTTCAAACTACATTGAAATTTGTTATTTAAGATGTGAACAGAATGGCCCTGAACTTGAACTACAGTAGTGGCAGTAATAACTCCATAGTTTTTTCAGTTTCCTGAAGACTTTACTCCATGTGAAATAAAATTCTTTCAAAGCTTGCTGAAAGTCTTAAACATATTAAACCCTTAGAGCTGTAGCTAGAGAGACCAATAATTAGCCATGTTGTCCTCAAAAGACATTTCTTTTTAAAATAAAAGTCCAATATAAAATTATTTTATTAAAATTATAATAAAAATGCAGTTACATTTGTTAAATTATTAATAGTTATAGACAAACCAAAAAAGTGGCACTGTGTCCCAAGTGACGCACTCGCAAAACAAATCAGTATTCAAGTTTGGCAATTCAGAAAGTAAATAATGAACATTGATCAAAATTTACAAAGCACCTCCCTAAGGTACTCCATGAGTATTTCTGCTTATGCTACATAAATTAAGAATATATTTTAGAAGATACTTGCTGATTTTACCACATTCTATGCTCCTTGTGAATCTCTACACTTGAGACACTCACAAGCATACAATGTGTAATTATTCTCTTTCCCAGTTTTTTTAGACTCTTCCAACAGTCTAAAAATAGCCTTTCCAATGACAGCATCATAAAGTAAATTGTCACTACCTCCTTCACCTCCTATTGCAATACTGCATGTTTTCATTGTGGATTAGGAATTATTTCCTTGTAAATCAATTAATGATACAGATCTTAAGTTTATGTAAGAAAAAAAGTTACCAAAGAACATTCCTTTCAAATTACATTTGCCCTGTGATAGTAGGAGGAACCAAGTACTTAAATCATAAAATTCAGAACATGGTTTACAGGTTTTGACTTTCTTAATGCTTTTAAACTAGTAAGAAAATGGTATATTTACAGATCGATGATAGGCATAGCAACATTTTTAATGTAACATTCAGAAATCACCTGATGAGAGCTGACCAAGAAAACAAGAGTCAAAACTTCCTAAAGAAAATAATCCTCTTTAAAAGTAGCAGGTTTTGTCACTAAACTCAAGCTTCAACAGCTTTTTCCAGTGATGTCAAGTGATTTACATTACCAAAATGGCCTCTCAAAAGTATTCATTTTAATGAACAAAGCTTTTACAATTCCACAAAAACAATATGGCAGTCTTAACTCAGATTTACTTTAAAGAATTACAGTACTGTAAAATGATAAGCTTTTGGTATATCACTATCTATCTATTGAAAGCAAGTGACTTACCGAGAGATACCCTATTTTACTGAGAACTTTATCACTTATTGAGGACAAAATACATGAAGTCCCTCTTCATGGACTATGGTATATTATGCAGTCTGTCCAGTTGGTCAATGGGCTGTCAAGAGGGTGTAAGTCCCAGTCCAAACCCAATTTAAACACATGGTTGATGCAAATCAATACAAATCCATTGATGACTGTCTATACTGAGGATCTCAGATCAGATATTTTAGAGATTTAATAAGCAAGAGGACAACACCAAAGTTTTGCCAAAGCAAGAAGAGAAGCAACTTCAGTATCACTAGCAGTTCCAGCTGGTGGTATCTTATATTTAATAACAATCCTCATATTAAAAAAAAAAGTCCTGGACAACACTGTAACAGGACACTTAGTAAAGAAATGTAAGCATTAAAAGCAGAAAATATTTTCCATAAGAATCTATTACTAGAGTTTTTTTAATGTCTAAAAGCCACTTAAAGAGTTGACCTGGGACTTATTTCAAAGAATAGCTACTTCATATGAAAGTCATAGAATGGCTATTTCTAATAAACAGATCTGGGACTGTTCTCCTCTTTACCCCAACCATCACTATTTAGAGGTTTGGTGGGGTTTTTTGCCTGGCCCCCCCCCTTTTTTAGCCAGGATATATACTGTTGAATTTATGCAAAGAATTAGGCAAAATGCATCTTATAATCTTCTTGAAACACATAATCTTCTATATTCTCGGTATAATAGCCTTTTAAATTCTTTCTGAATATAGAGAATTTAAACTTTATTTATTTGCACTTCCCCTCCACATGGTTAAAGGATCTATTAGGACTGCTTAACCTCAATCAGAGGTTTCTTCTCTCTGTGCAACTGTATTAAGACCACTTTCATCTAGATTAAAAAAGCCCTCTGTCTTGACTAATATTCTTGTACAACACCTTTTTCTTATCCAGAGACAATGTAACTCCACTCAAACTTCAAGTTTAGAAGCAAAACCAGAAATATGAAACCAAATACATGAAACAGAAGTTTTCCAATGACTGCGCTATCATCAATTTTAAAAGGAACCACTGACCATTTCAACAAAATGTAATATTATCGGACAGTAAAAACAAAAGAGAAATATAAAATGGAGGAAAGATTAAATAACCATCATCTGACAAAGACTTTTCTTAAATTAAATAGATCACTATTACAACAAGGTTAAGTTCCAACTCACAAGAGTAATACTATTTTCCTAACTCCACATCTTTTATTATAACATAGTACATGTTTCTATATTCCATATAATGTAAATTTGATTTAAATATATTTTACTTAAGATATTTAGAAAATAATTAAGATACCCATGTATGCATTCAGTAGTACTGTAGGTGTACTTTCGACTTGTGCACAATAAAGTAAACCTAGAAGCAATACAGAGTAACAGAAGAATGATCAAAGATTGTGCAGGGAAATTTTGCAATGAGAAAATAAAAATATGAATTTTCAATCTAGAAAAAGAGCACTAAACATTGGGAAGGGTGAAGACAAGAGAGGAGTATATTAGAAGTCCTAACTTCAAGAATGGCATGAAGATGATGAATAGGGAATAAATATTCAGTTTTTCCTCACAATTTCTCACAGTAATTACAAGGCATCAAAGGAAGTTAATCAAAAAAGAAAAGACATGCAATTCAAAATTAAACCCTGAAACTATTGTCATAAAACACTAGAAAACCTAAATGAGTTTAAATCTTGATTCAACAAGCTTGCAAAAAAAGGACTGTCAAAAAAATTAAGTATAAAGATCCAGCATCAAGTTCAGCAAGCAAGATTTAGGAAGGAGCTAGAAAATATATTAGTGTGTACATTGACATGTGTTCGCCCTTTATCTTTGCTCTCCATGTACTCATCATTAGTCAGTATCAAAGACATTGTGGCTAGATGGATCCTTCTCAGTATTGCTGTTAACAGACTAACCACTGAGACTAACTCTTCCTTACAGACAAGCACTAAGCTATTCAATCAAAACCCACTATAGAATAAATCCAAACCTGCAAAGAAACATATGATTCAACAAGTTACCAAATGCTTAGTTGACTTTGAGGGAAAACAAAAACAAAATACTGCAAGAATTATTTCTCATTTGCCTTCGGCAAAGCAAAGGGCACAAAATGGCTAAAGCAAGAGGCTGAGCAGTGAAAAGAATACTGTAAAAGTCTAAAGCATACTGGTATAAGCAAGTGAAAGTCTCTCTCATTTCGAATCAAAGGTTATTTACTCTACTGGGCTCAGCTCTACTCAGCTTCAGGAAGTGGGGCTGGGAAATTCAGGATTGCAGCCCATATATCACTGTATCTCAATGCTTAACTGAGCCACACATTTGTATTATATGTCACTGCTGTCTGCAGAGTTCAGACTTGTAGCACTTCCCTGTCCTATCAGAGCCCTGCAACAACGGTATGACAACCTTCTTAAGTCAAGATAAAAGGAGAACATGATAAGAAGCTTTGGCACAATCTATTTTCCCTTAATGGTTCTCTTCCACGCCATTTCCAAGCCAGCCGCCCCCAGCCATCAAGAGAGAACTGCATCCGAGCTCCACATCTCTGGCTGATGTTTCAGGAGGAAAACAGTTCCAAGCCACTGTCTTATACATGTGGCCTAAGGCTAATATTTTCTGTTTGTTTGCATAAATTGGAGAAGAATTCAACCATGCAGTGTCAAACTGTGTCCTGCTTCAGTAATAAATAACTGCTTTGATTTGCTCAGTCTGGAAGAACTCACTATACCGTAACAAGACCTGTTTTATTATTGTGGGTTACAATTTGCAGTTGGCTCTCTAATGCTAGGAATCAATTTTTGTACAAAAAAGCTCTAACCAATGAATCACTTAAACGTGTTGTTTCTTGCTAAAGAATTACCATTACAGAGCAAAAAAGGAAAAAAATTCACTATTTTTCCACAGAAGTATTAAAAAAAAAATTTTCAGAGATCAGACCCTGCAAACACAAACCCTATTCAACAAACTTTTATTTTACATAATAGAACCTCGCTGACTAAATAATTTTAGATTTCAGAATACCATTATAAGCTGGAAACAGAACTGAAATGTAAAAAGTGTTTGAAACAAAAAATGCAAAAATTTGGGTATTAAAGAAGATCTCTGAACATTTAAGTTCAGTTTTCAGTTTCATACTAAAAAAAAAAAACCAACACACACACGGTTTGCTTCACACCATAAAGATTCACTTTCACAACTTCAATGAATTTATAACAACAGTATATTGTCAACACCTACCACAACTCCTGCAGGTCTGACCCTGCCTCCCACTGAAACTAAGCTGGAAAATCAGCTGGAAATTTCCAAGTCCCAATCCTTTGTAAAAAATGAAAATGGAAAAGAAAAAGGTAGTAATAAAGCCATTACATTATTTAAGCTGTTTCAGAGTGAAATTTAAGGAGAAAGTAACACCTCAGAAATCTCCTAGAAACACAAGTTTTAGAAATTTACCAGTATTCAATAGCTTAATTACCTAAGTACATATTAACA
>NW_009628800.1:0-553 GCF_000690535.1 Cariama cristata
CGGCATCATACGGCAGCTAATTAGCTGCACGCTACCGATCCGTTGTAATGCTGCCGGCCGGTGGGGAGGGAGCTGGAGGGGAAACGTGTGGGTCTCAATTAGCTTCAGCAATAATTTAATGGACTAATTAATAAACCCATGCGGCATCTTCTCTAGGATGCTGCTGAGCCTGGCAGAGCGAGGTCCGCGGCAGGGAGAGGTGCTGGCAGGGCCTGCCATCTGCCTTCCAGCAGGGAAGGCTGGACAGTGGGGAGGCAGCTCGCTTGTACGCCCTGACTGCATGTCTGCGAGCAGAAGCTGGTCTGTCCCCTTCAGCTACGTGGTCCTCAGCACACGGCTGGCCCTGGGCAGCTCTCCCCTCCCCAGCCCGGTGTGGGCTCCTCAGTCCTGCCCCGGCTTCCCCTCTCCTGCAAACCTCTAGGTTTGCCCTTGGTGAGGAACAACCCCAGCTGCCTCCTCTCAGGGTGATGTTACGCACTCCCTGGTAAAGCCCCGCTGCCCTGGCTGCAGCATCCCCTGCGGTCCCCTGGTCCCCAGCCCACCGCAGTCCCGC
>NW_009628800.1:578-1487 GCF_000690535.1 Cariama cristata
ACAGCTCTGCAGCTCCCGTCCCCAGGTACAATTTGCTGTGGGTCTGTGCACAGAGCTGCTCAGAGCAGGTTTTGAGCCCTGGATCGTGATGTCTCAGCAACCTGCCTGGTGAGGAGCGGCCTGGGGGAGCTCCTAACATCTGCCTGTCATCACATTTGCTAATGGAGAATTAGGGCAGAAGATTCAGGGGCGGATTCTGGAAAGGCTGCTTGTGAGCCTTTGCAGGTCAGGCATCTGTCTGCGAGCAAGTGCAGGGCCAGAGCCCCTCAGCACCCATTCGTGCATCCTGCCAGCTGTCACCTCCCTCCCTGGAGCCCAGGGGCTGGGCAGGAGCTGCCGCCACACTTGTGTCCATAAACCCCCTGTCCCTGAAGCCAGTGCTGCCTCTGTGAAGTGCTCCTCTCTGGGTGGATGCTGGGGCCACGGGCCCCCAGGTCTGACGTCTGGGGCACCATCTGCCTCCCCTGCCTGCTGCCTGGAAAGCGGTTACCCCTCCGGCTTGGCAGGCAGATACCAAGGAGTGGTGTTTGGTCCACACCAGGCCGGGCTTTCCCCTTTGGGGGAGACGGCACACGTGGGTGCAGACCCACGCCGTGGGAGGAGAGAGCTCTGTGCCGGACCAGCCGTGAGCAGGGGGTGATGTCCCTGCTGCCACCCCACCTCCCCAGTGCCATCCCTGCAGTGGGGCTGGGACTGCCCCATGGTTCCTCTTCCCCTTGGTCTCCGGGCACTTTCATGCTCCTTCCCTTGCACGCGCGGCTCGATAGCTCCCTCCTGGCACACGTTGCTTTGCACAATTTTGATGGTGAGCCCACCTTGAAGTCTTTCCTCTGCGCCTTCTCCCGTGCTAGTTTTGACGGACTGCGAGCCTTCCTCCAACACGTCTCCCCTGGCTTCCAGCAACGTCTC
>NW_009628800.1:1531-3828 GCF_000690535.1 Cariama cristata
CCGCTATTTATTGACCTGAGCAAAGGAGTAAGCACCTTCTGAACTGCAGCAGATTATTTTTTCCCTTGGAGGACAATCGTTCTTTCCTCGTTGTTTCCAGTACCCGTGTGCCCTCGGTGCCTGTTGGGTACAGCCGGCAAGAGGAGGACAGACAGCCACCGCCACCAGAAATAAGGACATTCACGTGGCCGAGCGATGAGGGGGAGCAAGCCACGTGTGATCCACCTGTGACCCAACCCCTCGGCAGCCTTTCCCCGTCCTCGGGGATGTCCTTGTTATGGCGTCAATGAAGTTACTAAATTATTCCTCTTTCATATTGCTGCAAATCAATGGGTCCTGGCGGTGTCATATACAAAAGGCTGGTTTCAGTATTTTAGTTGGGAGAGTCCTCAAGGGGATCTGGGCTCATTAATTAAATACATTTAATCAATCTGGCCTACAAGGGCACTGGTTATTTATTCATCAGAGGCTGCACAGTGCAAACCGGGTGATCCGAAAGGCAGTAAATAAACATGTAAATGAAAAGCTGAGACAGCAGAGCTTACTCGTGCCCGGGAGATTTCAGAGCTGGGTCAGATAATACGAGGTCATATGTTTAATTTAACAAAATCCAATAAAAAGTGTACCCGCGGCAAACAGCCCCCCAGGGATGGGGGAGCAGTGGCAGCCGGTGCAGCGTTGGGGTGCATGGGGCAGCCGGTGCAGCCGAGGGCTCTGGCTGGGGCGGTGGGGGGCACGAACCCCCAGTGGTGGCTGCGTGTGCCCGGACCCCTGCCCTCTCCCCAACAACCCATCCATGCCCTGCTGGGACCAGCCCAGCTCCATCCCGGCAGGAAGGCATCGGGACTGGGGAGCCTTGCTCCGTGCCCGCGCCCATGCCAGGCAGAGGCGAGCCCTAAGGACCAGTTTTACTAAAGCCCAATCTTGGCTTCCTCCGGATTTATCTGCTTGGCTGCCTCTGCTGCTGAGGAACTTGGAGCATGGTGTTGCTCACACGTTCCTGCGAAGTTAATTACAATGAGAGCCTTTCAGGAATTAGAGAAGAGGAAAATTTCAGCTGATGGAAGTGAAAACAAAGGAGCACGAATATGTCACTTTTCAGCTCATTCTTTGCAGGATTGTTCTCCGCTCTTCTGAGAAATGCCGGGGAGCCAAGCTGGCGGGGAAGCAGATGAGCTTCCTCCAGACCTGCCTAAGCCCTGGGTTTACCATTGTTGGAAACTAGAATAATTTCAATATCATCTTGAATGCAATGACTTGCAAATTAGCACTGAATAAAACATCGATGGTCCGAGCGGGGCATTTCTGAATCCTTGATCCAATGGGTTTGCTGTGGAAGAGCTTATATATTCCTTCTCCTGTTTCAGTTTTCACCCCCAAGACAACGGATTAACCTCCACGGCTCTGGGATTGCCAGAGAGCATTTCTGCAGCAAAGACGAGGGGTTCCTGAGGTTTGAGGGCAGCGGGACAATGCCTTTCCAGCAGCCTCGGTGAGCACCTTGGGGTGCTCCTGGCCGCAGGTTTCTGCTGGGTCCGGGCAGCGCCTCTGTGATTTGTGGCTGCCACTGATGGCACAGCTAAATACATGGGGGGGTGGGGGGGGGGTGAGTGAGACCACGGGGGAGTGAGCCCACCGAGGGGAAAGTGTAGTCAGAGCCCTGCGGGTGTGGATAAAGGCATGAAGTGAGCCAAGCCGCTATTTTAGAGCTTGTGGCAATGCTGGCACAGGGAGCAGAGCCGCTGGGGTGGGGATGGGTGCAGGAGGTCAGGGACCCACACGCACCCTCGGGAGGAACAGGGCTTGATGCCGGTGCCGTGGGGCAAGAGGCGGTTCCCCCGCAGGGAGGATGGGAGGAAGATGAGATGCCACCTTGCTGGCATGTCCGTGCAAACAGAGATGTTCTTGCACATCTGCAGGGGCTGAGGAAGAGAAGTGCAGGATGGTTGGATGAGGAAGATGAGGAAGACCTGCCAGAAAGCGAGCACGGGAAGAAGAACTGAAGAAGAGTGTGGCAGGAGCACAACAGTGTGGAGACAAAAAAGCCGAGAGAAGCTTAGGCTGGGTTGTCTGGATTTGAGGATGAGCTCCCCCAAAGCCCAGGAGTGTTTGGAGCTGCGGTTTTGCTCCCAGCTGACTTTGGCGGCCCAGGGTGCTGCGGGAAGGGAGGGAGCTCCCGGGGAGGCGGTAAGGGCAGGGGGGTAAGTTGGCAATTTGGGTATTGTTGGCAATACTGTGGGTGGTCTGAAGAGCCAGGCTTTGCAGGGAACAAGGTAATTCAAAGTGCAGATGGGTAT
>NW_009628800.1:3838-4189 GCF_000690535.1 Cariama cristata
GTAGGGAGGGGCACTGGATTAGCCTGTTAATCATAATAAATGAATAGGCAAAGCTGGGGAGAAGGGTTTTTCCCACCACAGCTCCCTTTCTCTGTGAGAACTCGTCTGACTTGGATGTCACGCTGCCACTGAACTATTTCCCCAAAGCCCCCAGACACCTGTAACCTGGAAAACTTTTGCAAATGGATGTTTTTTCCCACATTTCGTGAATGCCTTGCCCACCGAGTGCCCCTCGAGGAACAAAAAGCCTTTGGGAACTGCTGCTGTAGAGGTGAGCGGCTGGGGGGAAGGGGGAGGTGGCCCCAGCCCCAGCCTCCTCCCCCTCCTCCTCCCCCTGGTTTCCCCGTTCCG
>NW_009628800.1:4272-7728 GCF_000690535.1 Cariama cristata
GTCCGCAGGTGATTTGGGGACCGGTCCCTGCAGAGCTGGGGCAGGGGGCTGCCCCCCCCTTGGGGGGCTTTGCCCGGGGGGGCAGAGGACAGACCTGCCCGAGCCCCCCCACCTCTGCTGGCTCCTGCATCGTCCCTGGGCTGGGTTGGTTTCTGCGATACCTTCCATTTTCTAGGAAACTTGAAATGGAAAACTAACCTGAAGAATATAAACTGTTAAATAGTTTCAACTGTAAAGAAAAAAAAAGGTTCAGCTCCAGGTTTTGGCCTAATCTAGTATTTTTCCAAACTGGTTTCTACCCCCGTGTCGCAGCCTCCCAGTGATTCACAATGACCTCATTACTCTGAGTTAACACAACAAACTTGGCTGCTAGTTGATGGTTTATTAATACCGGACTTGTTCCCATGAAGATGTGTCCCATCTAGGAAGAAAATGCTTTTATCATATGTCCCAAATTTCTGGCCAACCCATTTGGGGTCTCTAAGCTTGCGTGGTGTAAGTGCGAGAGCACGTGGAATGATAAATACAGTCTTTTACACATTTTTTTTACCTCGGGAGATCTCAAAGCACAAACACACCTCCCTGAAATGCCCTGGGCAGGGGATGTGGAGGAGTCAGTCCAGCCACTCGTGACATGCAGTAGAGCATGGGCATGGTGCAACACCTGTTACCACAGCAAAGCGCAGCAGCTACGTCCTATTACGGAGGTGAACACAACACGTTCTTCTAATGCAGTGTATTCCCAAAATACCTGAACAGAAAATCCATGCGCTTGGAAATGAAAGCATTTGTCCTTTTGCTGCCTTCACTGTTAGCTGAAGGAGTGTGTATCTTCTCCAGGGGCTGCATGCGAGAAGACAGATGGGGAGAGTAACTCCAGTTGTCAGTCCCTGGGGATGTGCGGAGGAATCAGTATCTGGCCTCTGATTTAGCTCTGCTGCCTCGTGGAGTCACCACTGTCCCAGGCACTGAAAGACATATGGACCTCTGAGACAGTTAAATTAAACCTTACTGAACAGAGGGGTATGCGATCACCTCCTCCGAAATGTCAGCTGGCAGCTCGTAATGAAGATCCGATGAATCTGTGCTCACTACCTTGAACTTGAACATCTTCTTCCTTCCCCTCTGCAGGTCAGAATTAAACTGGCCCAGGAGAGGACCAGAGAGCTCTGAAACCTGTGGCAAAACCCACGCAGGCAGAGCTGGGGCCAGTGGGCAGGAACGGGCATGGATGGGCCTCTGCAGCTTCTGAAACAGGGGGAGGTTTTGGGGAGCATCCCCTTCCCGGATGGCCAGGCTGCTTTGTCAAAGCAGAACGGACTGCGGCGGGCACTCGCTGTGGGAAGGGCTGGTTTCCCACTCACCTCCAGGCTGGACCACAGGTGGTCCCTCACCACTCATGGACCTGAGCATCACACCTGGTGCCAAGAATTCTCTCTCCTTTCCTGCATGCGATGACTGAGGCTTGCCACATCCCAGACTGTCTCCTGGCTGCTTCTTGCTCTTGCCAGGGTGGTTTGGTTTCCCGCTCCAGCTCTGCTGTTCATGGGACAAACGTGAACTTCCAGCTACAGTCACAACCCCTCTCCTTGCAGGAGCAGCCTCCAGGAGGGCTGACAGTGTGGTCCAGCCCATCCCACCCCACCACCGTGGGGTGCAAGCTCACGCCTGGGGAGTCCCCCAAGGAGACATCCAGGGAAGGGATGCAATGCCCGCAGCCTGGGTGCAGCAAGCAGCAGAGCCAGCGCCGGCGCTGGGCACAAGGCAAGGGCAGCCCTGCTTAGGGGTCTGCTTTGGGCAAGGACAGGGGGACACCTGAGAAGCAGAAACACTAGAGAGGAAGAGGAGGAGGCAGACGTTCCAGTAGAATCTACATCTGTAAGGAAACGGAGTGGGGTCCAAGGCTGTAATACATCCCAGATGAGGCTGGGGAAAGTGCTCTAGCAGAGCATGAGTCATTGCAAGCAGAGGGGAGAGCAACAGCTCTTTGATAAGAGGCAAAGCAACTTTACTTGGCTATTTAATCTCCATTCGCTGACCGCTCCTGCTGAGAGCCTTGCACAAGGGTCCCCTGGGGACTCCGGCATTCAAACCCCTCCCTTGGCTGCTGGACCACTCTTTGTGTCGTTCCTGGGCCTGTGGCGGTGGGGCTCCAGTGCCCACAGGCTTCTTGGAGTGTGAGGCAGGGAGAGATGACAACTGCCAGCTCTGGAGGCTGCCAGAAGGTTCCGTTCTCAACGCAGGTAGGACACATCTCATCATCCACATTGGCATAAATAGCTGAAGTTAGAGGATCTGGACGGATGTCAGGTTGGTATGAGCCCCAAAGATGATTATGTCCCCTCTCCAGCCTTCCCTCTTGAGTAAATCTCCCCCAATGGTTCAGCATTTCCTTCCGATCCTTCTCATCCTTCTTCTCTGGCCTTCTCCCTGTCTTTCTCAACTTGTGGTGCCCCAAACTGCTCTTCTTGACATGTCTCCAGGGCAAAGTGGAGGAGACCCTATGCTCCTTGTGTCTCAAAAATGCTGCTGCTGTCTAGGTACCTCAGGCAACGTTTGACTTTCTCCCTCTTGGTGTGGACTCATGCTTAGCTTGAGGTCCACGGCGATTCTCAGAGCCTGCCTTGCTGGTCAGACCTCCTCCTGTTTCTTTGCACTTGATTAGCCCTAAGGGCAGAATTTCTCATCTACTCCCATTGAATGGTGCTTCACTTTTCCCCCAAGACCATTACTCCTATTTCTCAAGATCATTTCAAATTCAAATCCTATTCCTGCATCCTTCTTGCTCCATCACATATGCAAAATAAACAGTCAGACACTTCTTCTATCAACCAAACCATTAATGAATGCATGAGCCCAGAGCCAGCCCTTCCGAAACCCCGCTCCGTGCACGCTCACAGCCCGGCAGCAAACACGGGATAACTTCTCCATTAGTGCTGATTTCGGGCCGGCAGCACCCAGTTCATCATCATTTCAGTTTTTCTCTCCCTTGCTTACGAGTGTGCCATGAGAGACAACATCAAAAGGTACCAGAGACTAAATATAGGGCAACGCCTGCTGCTCCCTATCCATAAGGCTGTTGCTCTGTCATAAAAAGAAATACTGGATTGGTTTGACGTGATGTGTTCTTGAGAAAGCCATGCTGACTGCTCTCCTTGCCGTGGCACCTTCTCGCTGCTTACAAGCTGTTGGGGGAACGTGTCCCGGCGTTTTCCCGGTAAGGGGATGAAGCTGGCCGGTGTGAGCCCGCCTGGCTCCTCGCCCCCCTTGCTGAGGCAGGCACCATCTTTTGGTACTGCCCGGTGGCCAAATGTTCAGAAAGCCCTCCAGGCTTGCTAGCCAGCATCCTGGGACCGCTGGCCCACCTGAAGGTTAGTGCCATTAAAACGAGGGGATGCAAAGCGACCCAAAGGGGCTAGTGAGCCCTGCCCCCTCCTCGCCTGCGCCCTCTCCCTT
>NW_009628801.1:0-3139 GCF_000690535.1 Cariama cristata
ATCACATCATCCCCCAGCCTGTATTGGCCCCAGGGCACAGGAGGACCCCTGGGAGCCCAGCCATGGGGAGTGACCCCCAGGGAGGCCCAGAGTTCAGCCCCACTCGAGGCAGCCCCTGTGCCCATCCCAGGGACCTGGACCCCACAACCACCATGGCTCCTCCTTGCCTCCTGTTGGCAATCAGCTGCCTCGGGAAGGCCGGAGGCCAGCCAACACCTTCACCGTGGGATGGGCACTCCCAGTGTTGGTCTTGCCTGGGGAAAAGCCCCCAGCAGCTGGTAAGGAGAAAGCATCTGCTCTGTGCAGCGCTGCCGGCCATGTGTCCTCCCTGCTGCGTCCATCTGTCCTGTCCATCCCAGTGCCTCTGTCCTGTCCACCCCAACGCCTCCATCCATCCTGCCCACCCCAACAGCTCCATCCATCCTACCCACCTGGACACCTCCATCCATCCCACCCATCCCAACGCCTCCATCCATCCCAGAAAGCTCTGATGGAGCTGTCCACCCAGGATCTTTAATGCTCTTTTTTATCCAGCTGTTCGGCAACCACTTGAGGCTTTCTCAGGAAAAGAAACCAAAATGAAACCAAAAATCTCCTGTCAAATTCAAACTCTACGAGACAAGATCAGAGGGGGCAGATTCTGCTCTCTGCATTGTTCCTTGTCTGGCAAAACATCTAAGGGAGCGGAGCCTCCCAGGGAACGAGCACTGCAGCAGCAACCCCAAACCTGCCAGGAAAGCGAATACCAGAGAGGAACTTTGAGTGGAATTAAGTTTCTTTCATTCGCATGCCAGGGTGGGCAGTGATGGTCTGAACAAAGCAGTGGTCCTGTGAAAGGTGAAAGGAGCCCTGTGTCCCCCAGCGCTGCTGAGGACCTCCCAGGAACAGCAATAGTGTGTTCTAGCATTTCAGAAGACTTTGTTCTGATGGGAAGATCCTGCTCTTTACTGAGATAAGGTGCTTTTCCCTGAGTGTTTCTGCAGGGTGTGCAGCTCTCCAGCCAGCCCCGCGTCCGCAGTCACACCCGCAGTGCTGGCCTGAGGGTCCCGACTGGAGCAGCATCCCTATCCCTGTCTCCATCCCTCCCCATTGCTGCTGGAGACGGCAGCTCTCCTCTCCATGCTGTCCCCATGCCCAAACCGCTCCCCTCTGCCCTGCTTATGATGTCCCTGCACCCAGGGGTCACCCAAATGAACACTGTCACCGAGCTGGTGCTGGCTCTACGTGGATGGCCACGTCTCCCTCACCCCCTCACCCCATTCCCATGCCAGCGGTATCTCCACATGCACTAAAATCAACTTTTGCCAAGCAGCAGGGCTGTTTGTGACTGCCGTTTACCTTTTACTGCCTGCTGACCCTGCAGCCCCTGGGGATGTGGGGTACCGGGAGGTGCACTGAGTGCCCCAGGCCTCTGCCAGCCTGCCTCCCTGCCTGTGTGCCACCGAAGGGGGTCACCCCGGCTGGTGCAGCCGACCCCCAGCAAAGCCTCACAGCCCACTGCACCTGGGGCTGCCCTGCTCCGGGGCTGCTGGGGTTTTTCCCAGCTGCACCAGGGGTTTTGTCCTCGCAGGGCAGCACGGGCAGCTGCAGGGACGTGTGCCATCCCTGCGGGGATGTGTGCCAGCCCTGCAGGGGCTGTGGGCACTGTGCAGTCCTGGCAGGGCACAGATGGGAGGGGTAGGAAGGGATGTGAGCCCTGGTCTGCCCCGGCCCTGCTTCCCTCTTGCTTTTTGGCAGGGAGCTAGCAGCAGGGCCTGGACCCCACCAGAGGTGCCAAGAGGCACCTCATGCTCCAGAACAACTTTATTGGCTTTGTCCTGGCTTTATCCTGCTTCCCAGCCAGACAAGGGAGAACCTGCCATGGCACAGCCCCATGCATGGGGCAAACCTCCTTCCCATCGCCCTGAGCAGGCGACTGGGCTGATGGAGGCAGTCCCAGTATCCCTGCCTGTTGGAGGGCTAACAGGCTTGTGGTTTTCCCAGGAAATACCATCCCCAAGGAGCAAACCCATGCCCTGGCCAGATCACAGCCCCCTGGGCTGCCACTGGCCCCAGGGAAGGAGTCAGCAGCGGGATGCTCAGCCCGCACTGGAGCCAGGGGAAGGAAGGAAGGGTGACGGAGGGGTCTGCACCGCTGTGTCTCCAGATGAACTCCTTTAAGACACAGTTTCCTGGGCAGAGAGAGCCTGCAGTGGCAGGGAGCTGGCACAGTTGGTCCTGGGGGGCTGCTGGGCTGCAATAGGGGGTCCGGGAGGTGAGGGTCCCTTGCAACGCGACCACACACGCCTGTCCCAGCTCGCTGCTGGG
The DNA here is from genome assembly GCF_000690535.1 of Cariama cristata. Classification (NCBI taxonomy): domain Eukaryota; kingdom Metazoa; phylum Chordata; class Aves; order Cariamiformes; family Cariamidae; genus Cariama; species Cariama cristata. The sequence continues at coordinate 2,308 of NW_009628801.1, forward strand.
GGACGTGGACCCAGAGATGGCACCAGCTTCTCCACCCTGGTGCTGAGCCCCTTTCCACGCTCAGCTGAGGTTATTCCCCACCAAACCCCTGCCCGCAGCATCCTTATCCCTGGTTTCGTGCTGCTGCCGGGCCTTTCACCTAGGAGAGCGGCTGCCTGGGTTTCTACCAGCCAAAAATGTCCCAAGGACCAAGACCTGCTTGCTTTTTTTTCCACTGAGAAAGCTCAGTCCTCAGTAATTATTGATTCCAGTAGCTGGCAAATCATGCCCTTAAGCAGTGGTTGAAGCTGGAGTGAATGATGGGGTAACACAGGAGCCCCCCACCCCAGTTGTGCTGCCAGCTCTCACCATGTTAAATGCCACATTTTGGGGTGAAGGGGGGGTGGCGGGGCAACCTGTTCCACAGGGCTTGAAGTCCATCTCGATGTCCCATGGGTAAAGCCTGTCCCTTGGTCACAGGACACCAGACCAAGGTTTTCATGGGCTCAGTTTGGGGCAGGTCCTGCTGGGCCACGAGCTGGGGTCTCGCTTCGGCTTGGATCCGGGCAAGCACAGCACAGGCGCATCTCTGACTCCGGGGGCAGGAAACTTCACTAATTATTGATTAAAAGATTTTGTTAAATCCTTTCCGTAAGCAACAACTAGCAAGGAAAAGCTTGCTGAATTATAGATCAGTGGCCCTGGCCCTCCAGGGCTCCCATACTCCCCCTCCACGCAGCGAATTTCCAGCCAGTTTTACCCATAACAAGCCTTCAACAGGGCTGAGGAGCCACTGCCGGGAATCACACTGGGATGCGGGGCCTGATCCAGCCCCAGGCGGGAAGGGACGCGG
>NW_009628801.1:3232-3471 GCF_000690535.1 Cariama cristata
CCTCCCCAGCTGCAGCTCTCGCTCTGCCGTCTCCTGTGCTGCAATTTTTAACAGTCATTTATTTTTTTCTTTTCCCAGCTCACCATTAATTTTAAAACAAGGGGGATCTAATTTAGTAAATGAGATGCTGCAGGAAGGCTTTAATTAGCTGCAGCGAGAGGCGGCGAGGCCCACGGGGGGGGTGGGGTTTGGCGGGGGCTGCTCTCCCCGGGCGCGGCCTAATGGGGAGGGCTTGGGCA
>NW_009628801.1:3510-3816 GCF_000690535.1 Cariama cristata
GGGAGCTCTTGCAGCCCCTGCCCCAAAACACATCCCCCCGTCCTCTCAGTCCCGGAGGGCAAAGCTCTGCTCCAGGCCCCAAACCCTGCCCTGGGGTGGGGGCAGCTCCTGCACCCACGGCCTTGGGCTTGGGGGTGGCCATGCTGGAGCCCCTCTGCAGGGGCTGCCTCCGCCCAGGTTTGCCCCCCGAAAACCAGCTCGGGCTTGCTTTTTCTTTTTATTGCACATCACTCGGTGATTTCCCCAGGCCATGGCAAGCCCCAGCATCTCGTGCCGGGAGGATTTGGGGTCTGCCTTTGTGGGGAT
>NW_009628802.1:0-856 GCF_000690535.1 Cariama cristata
TGGGGTCCCTCCAAGGATGCTGGGGTCCCTTCATGGGGGTGTTGTGTTGAGGTCCCTGAGAGAGCACTGGGGTCCCTGTGGGGTCTTGGGGTCCTCCTTGGAGCCCCCCTGGATGCCTTAGGGTCCCTGTGTGGTCTTTGTGCAGCCCCTGAGGGTGCTGGGCCCCACCCTAGGTGTGTTGGGGTCCCTCCCCTGGGAATATTGGGGTCCCCCCCCCAGGGTGGGAGAGGGGTGTGGGTATTGCGTGGTGCCCACCGGGCTTGCGCTTGAGGAGGTGCTCGGCCTCGGCAGCGGTGACGTGGGCGGCGGTGGTGAGGACGTGGGCGCAGTGGGCGGCCGCCCGCTCCAGGCAGTACCGGTGGTAGATCTGCCGCTCCCCCGCCTCCTTGTCCACATCGAACTGGGGCCGCCGTGGCCCACAATGCACTGGGGTCACCCTCAGCATCCCACACTACACTGGGGTAACCCCTGACCCCTAGCATCCCAGCATTAACAGGAGCAACCCCGACCCCCAGTGGCCTACACTGCTCCCAGGTGACCCCCCGTGTCCCACAATGCACTGGGGCCACCCCATAATCCCACAATGCACTGGGGTGACCCCTGACCCCCAGCAGCTCAACATGCCCAAGAGCAACCCCAACCCCTATGGCCTACAGTGCTCTCAACTTAGCCCCGCTGTCCCACAATGCACCGGGGGTCACCCCCAGCATCCCACAATGCACCAGGCTGACCCCTGACCCCAGCATCCCACAATGCACTGCGGTGCTTGCTCCTGCCCTGGGTACCCCTAGGCCTCAGGTCCATCCCTCCTCAGGTCCTCCCACCCCCAAGTCCCCCCTACTCGGCGTTCCGCCCC
>NW_009628803.1:0-272 GCF_000690535.1 Cariama cristata
CTCCCCGTACCGACGCCATTACACCCCAAATGTACGATATTGCACCTCGTGGCGTTGCGTTGGGGTCCCGACCTGCACCCCGGGGTCCCGCACCCCCAGGACCCTCGCCCCGACCTGCACCCCGTGTGCACCCTGGGGGTCACATCCAGCCATGCACCCCCTTATGCCTGCGCCCCACCGTGCCCCCCATCCCAGGACTGGGGAGGGGACACACATTGCTGAGCAGCCCATTACCGACTGAAAGGGGCTTCTCCCCTGCCCCGGGTGGCACA
>NW_009628803.1:728-939 GCF_000690535.1 Cariama cristata
GACACCTGACGGGTGCCCAGCAGGCACCCTCAAGTGACACACGGTGTCCCCGGGTCAGTTTGGGGGTGCAAGAAGTCTTCATGCGTGATTATTTCCCTTGGGGCTCCTTTCAGGGCAAGGAATCCCACCTGGATAAATGCAGGGGGAAATGGGAATTGGCAGGGAAAAAAATACAAATATGCAAGTAAAGAATGGGAGTTATTGGGGAGGG
>NW_009628803.1:1555-1761 GCF_000690535.1 Cariama cristata
GCTCCCAAAATCCAGAGCTCAGCGCCTTCGGGTTCCCCGCTCCCCCTCGTTACTGACGTCTCTGTTCACGCAGCGCTGGGAAAAGCAACCCCGGCATCTGCCAACGAGATGCTAGGAATGACATAAAAACAGTTAGAGCGAAGAAAATAAAATTATAAATCCAACAGCAGCGTTTTTGTTATTTCTTTCCCCCCCCCTGCCCAAAG
>NW_009628804.1:0-942 GCF_000690535.1 Cariama cristata
TCAGCGGCGTTGCTGCCTTTAAGCAGGAGAAAGCTGGTTTTGTTGGCTTGCGAGTGTGTCTATGTACATGTGGGTATGTAGATACATCCACATGTTTATATAAATAACTATTTGGATAGCAAAAAAAAAAAAAATGTTTCGTAACGTTTATGAGATAAATGAGAAAGATTTACTTTGCGGTCCCAGCAGACGTGCCTCCTCTGCCAGCGGCCCAGCCAACGGCTTCCACGGCGCCCCGAAATAAATTGAATAAATAAAAACCAGGTGGAAAATGGGGCTGACACCCACCCGCAGCCGTGGGGCTGCGCTGGGAAAGCAAAGCAGCCAGGTGCTTTCGGAGTAAGCGGGAGAAAGCGGGACTGATGGAAACTGTAGATAATTTAAAAAAAAATAAAAATAAATTTATTCTACTGTTGTTAATGCGACACAGGCTTAAATGCCAGCAATAAATATGGTCTGAAGGGCACTGGGATTGTAGCTGTCTAACCTTCTGAATGAGAAAATAAGCTGCCTTCGCTCGAGAGATGTGTCAGTACCCCAAAGTATTTTTAGATAACGTTGTTTTGGGCTGTAACAATGTGATTTTCTCCTGTGCTCTTTTCCTCCTTTCCCCCCCTCTTCCTTGCGTCGTTTCCCTCCCCACATTCTTTCCTCTTTTCCCTGCCTTTCTTTCCTCTTTTATTCTTCCCTTTTCTTTCCTCTTTTTCCCTTTCTTTCTTTCCTTTTTCCCTTTCTTTCTTTCCTTTTTCCCTTTCTTTCCTTTTTCCCTTTCTTTCTTTCCTTTTTTTTCCCTTTCTTTCTTTCTTTCCTTTTTCCCTTTCTTTCTTTCTTTCTTTCCTTTTTCCCTTTCTTTCCTTTCTTTCTCTTTCATTCTCTTTATTTTTTATTTTTTCTTTCTTTTTCTCTTCCCCATCTTTCTTTCTCTTTCATTCTCTTTATTTT
>NW_009628805.1:0-2005 GCF_000690535.1 Cariama cristata
CTCTGGCAGTGACTCCTGTCAGCTGTGAGAAAGAGATACCCGTTCAGGGAAGGTAATACATGTCATCCACAGAAGTGGAATACCATGGAGAAATGTATGCAGTATCTGAGGGAACTCTCTGTGCGGGACATGATTTATTCTAACCTAGACGATCCATGGCTACCCAACCCACCAGACGAGGTCCAATGCACACGACCCACGTGGCGGAAGGTCTATCAGGGTTCACCACAATCAAATGCCCATACATTGGCAATGATGGACTGGGAGGTTTGAGAGGAAGCAAGAGTGGAAGATCTAGCTGGACAGCTACGGCAATATGAAGGTAACCTCTGTTCTTCCCTGGAAGCTTGTGTCTCAGCTGTGAAACAACTGAATGAGAAAATTGATAACATCCTTGAACAAGTGTGTGATAAAATATCCAAGATGGAGGACAGATTCTACTCTCCACCTACACAACCCCGTATTGCAGCCATTAAAAGATGACGCCCTCCTACCGGATTGAGTCGAGAAACGGCACACAACGCGAGGTGCCCTGTGGTTTTCCCTAGGTGACCATGATGAGGACATGAGGAAATGGGACGGAAAACCTACTGCTGACCTCGAGTCTCAAGTACACGAATTACAAGGTAGGACAAATGCAAAGAGGAGTTCCTCCAGAAGTGACAGGAGGACTGTTACCCCAGTTTCTAGCAGGCAGTTCTCCAGTCACGATAGATGAGATTCTAACCTCTCCCTACCTGACATGAGAAGACAGAAATAGAGGGGCCCTGCCTCCAGTCAGGTGGAGGAGAGGGACAACCGAGTGTTTTGGACTGTGTGGATCCGATGGCCTGGTATGTCAGAACCACAGGAGAACAAAGTCTTGGTAGACACTAGCACACAGTGCACTCTGATGCCATCAAATCACATAGGGACAGAACCAATCCATATCTCTGGGGTGATGGGAGGATCCCAAGAGTCATCTCTATTCGAGGCCAAAGTAAGCCTAACTGGGCATGAATGGCAAAAACACCCCATTGTGACTGGCCCAGAGGACCCATGCATTCTAGGTATAGACTACCTTAAGAAAAGGGTATTTCAAGGACCCAAAAAGGTATTGGTGGACCTTTGGTGTAGCAGCTGTAGAGACTGGTGATGTTAAACAGCTGTCTACCTTGCCTGGCCTTTCAGAAGACCATTCTGTCATGGGGCTGCTGAAAGTGGAAGAACAGCAGGTGCCAGTTGCCATCAAGCCGGTGCATCGGCGGCAATACCGCACCAACTGAGATTCCTTGATCCCCATTCACAAACGAATTTGACTGTTAGAAGATCAGGGAGTAGTCAGTAAGACCCACTCACCCTTTAACAGTCCGATATGGCCAGTTCGAAAGTCTGATGGGGAATGGAGATTAACAGTGGACTATCGTGGCCTGAATGAAGTCACACCGCCGCTGAGTTCTGCTGTGCCAGACATGTTAGAACTCCACTATGAACTGGAGTTGAAGGCAGCCAAGTGGTACGCCACCATTGACATTGCTAATGCATTCTTCTCTGTTCCCGTGGTACCAGAGTGCAGGTCGCAGTTTGCCTTCACCTGGAGGGGCATCCAGTACACCTGGAACTGACTGCCCCAGGGGTGGAAACACAGCCCGACCATCTGCCATAGGCTGATCCAGACTGCACTGGAAAAGGGTGGAGCCCCAGAACACCTGCAGTACATCGATGACATCATTGTGTGGGGTAAAACGGCAGCAGAATTTTTTGATAAAAGTGAGAAGGTAATATAAATTCTTCTGAAAGCTGGCTTTGCCATCAAAAGAGGGAAAGTCAAGGGGCCTGCAAGAGAGATTCAGTTCCTGGGAATTAAGTGGCAAGATGGGTGTGACCAAATCCCACTAGAAGTAATCAAGAAAATAACAGCCATGTCCCAACCAACTAATAAGAAAGAAACACAAGCCTTCTTAAGCGTTGTGGACTTCTGGAAAATGCATATTCCCGACTACAGTGAGATTGTACACCCTCTCTA
>NW_009628806.1:0-1262 GCF_000690535.1 Cariama cristata
GGAGCCATCCGGGTCTGCGTGAGAGGCTGGCGGAGTGGATGCTTGAGGCACTTTCACCGGGACCCCCGCAACGAGGGGGGGTGGCTCCTTCCCAGTACAGACCAGGGGGGGTCTTTGCTCCCCCGGGCAGCCCACGGACAGGGCTGGGACTCACCATGGTCAAGACCGTGTGGCTCAGGCTCCTGTACTCCTTTGAGGTGGGGTCGCGCAGGCTCTCGTTGAAGCTCCTGTTGAGGATGCGGAAGGACAGCGAGACGCGGAGGAGCAGCTGGACTGCGTCGGGAAGCAGGACCGCGGCCTTGCTGGGGTCGGGACCCCCGCTGCTGCACCGCACTGCCGTCTGTGGAGGAGGCGGAAGGACAGCGAGACGCGGAGGAGCAGCTGGACTGCGTCGGGAAGCAGGACCGCGGCCTTGCTGGGGTCGGGACCCCCGCTGCTGCCCAGCACTGCCGTGGGGGTCTGCCTGGGAGCCGTGCTGCCCCGAACGGGGACTGAGTTTTCCTGTGTGGGGATGCCCTGAGCGCTGCCGTTCCCATTGCCGTGAGAGGTGGAGGTGGGGGTCATCGTGCCACCACCCGTGGTGGAGGTGGGAGCCACGGAGCTGGTTTTGGTTGTGTTGGTGCCGAAGGGGGGGACCCAGTGGCTGCTGTTTGCGGTGCCGTTGGTGTGGGAGATGGGCACCGCGGTGCTGTGGGCTGTGGCATTGCCTGCGGAGCTGTTGCTGGATTGGAAATTTGTGGTGTTGCCTGCGGCATGGGAGGAGACGGAGGTTTGAGTCCCGTTGCCACTGGTGGTTTTGGAGGTCGTGACGTTACGAGCGGCAGTCGTGGGGGTGGTGGTCGTCTTGGTGGTCGTCGTGTCAGTCGTGGTTGTCTCTGTGGTGGTTGTCTCGGTCGTGGTCGTCTCTGTGGTGGTTGTCTCGGTTGTGGTCGTCTCTGTGGTGGTCTCGGCGGTGATCGTGGCACGTGTACCTAGAGGAAACACCAGGAGTTGGCAGCTGGGACTGCAGCACCGGTTTGGGAAGGTTTTACACAACGGGGCTCCTCAGCTGGATGGTTCCCTGGGCCATGAGGCACCGAGAACCACCGCGACCTCCAGGCCCTGACCATGGGCAGCTCCTGCTGCCCACAAGGCCAACAAGACCTTCAGGAACACCCCGCGACCGGGGCTTGTGCCGGGCACACGTGGCACCACCACGGGTCTGGGCAGTGCCACCTGGGTGGCTGGCGCTGGCTCCATGCCCAGCCCTGCAGACCCCCTCC
>NW_009628807.1:0-232 GCF_000690535.1 Cariama cristata
TTGACGCCCCCACCCCCAAACCAGTGCCAGGTCCAGATCCCTCACCCCGAGCTGGCACCCAGTCCTGAGCCCCCGCCCAGCCCAGCACGGCCTCACGGACCGTCCCCAGGGCTCCGAACGTCCCCTGCCCCGCGCTGGCACTGGGGCCAGGACCCCTACCACGAAATGATGAGGGGCAGGGACCCATCGTGGCCTCGCCAGCCTTCATGGGACCCAGGGCCTCTCCCCAAAC
>NW_009628807.1:336-2888 GCF_000690535.1 Cariama cristata
GAACTCGAGGTCATCCCTGTCCTGTGCCCAGCCCAGCTCCGGGGTCAGTGGTATCCCCTTCCCCAAGATGTTGCCGTGCCATTGCCCCTCCGCCTCTATGGACAAAATCAGCACCAGACTGGTGGTGTCCTGGATCAGGCTGGTGTTCCCAAAACTGGGACTCACCAGCAATGGGGCACACCTTTCTACAACCCAGGACTGAACTGGGGTCCTCTCCCAAGCCTTCACTGTCCCTCCAGGCTGGATGGGATCAGACCGTGAAGTGGCAGTACCCTGCCATCCTCTCGGTGGTGTCCTGGATCAGGCTGGTGTTCCCAAAACTGGGACTCACCAGCAATGGGGCACACCTTTCTACAACCCAGGACTGAACTGGGGTCCTCTCCCAAGCCTTCACTGTCCCTCCAGGCTGGATGGGATCAGACCGTGAAGTGGCAGTACCCTGCCATCCTCTCCTGAGCTGGGTCAGGGTCCCTGTCTTCCCCCAGCCTGGGGAAAACTGGGGCAGTAACCACTGTCTCCTCCCCAAACTGAGAGTGAACCACAAGGTGCCTGTGGACCCTGTTACCAACCCATGGGGCCACCATAGCTAGGTCAGTAATGTCCGCTCCCACCCAAACAGGCTCGTTTTCCTCTTCCCAGTCCCAGAACCTTCCCTTTAAGTTAGATTGATCCCAAGGAACTGGCATCAGATGGGTGCCAACACTTAAAGGGCTCCAGATGGAAACTGGCTGTCTTCATGGCTGAGCAAGGGTCCCCCACAGCCACCTAAGGGTTGCCCCCCCACAGCCTCTGCCCCCTGCCCTCCTCCCTCTGGGAAGCAAACAGGGGCTGAGCCCCCCAGCCCTGTGCTGCAGCAGTAACCAGCCCTGGGCTGCACTCCCAGCTCCAGCAAGGGAAGCCTGGATCCCGTTTTCCCTCGGGGAGGCTGTGCCACCCTTTTTTGCCTCCTTTCTGCATCTGTGGGGACCTCCTGGCCTGGGACTAAACCTGCTGAGGGGAAGAGAGAGCTGTGTGCTGTGCTGAACCATGCAGTCTGGCCTGGGATCCCAGACTCAAGGCCAACTCCAAGCATTAGGGAGAAGGTATGGTGTAAAGTGTTCTGTCTTTCCCCCTTTTCTGCCCAGGGAGGCCCTTGGAGAAGATGTGGAACCGAAGGTGGCTGAGAAGGAGGAAGAGCAGAGAAGGAGCCACAAGCAGATTGAGGAGAGCAGGCAGGTGCGGCAGTAGGACAGGAAGGTCCTCTCGGGTCCCTGACCTCTAGACTTTTGGCTTTACCCTCCTTTTAGCTTTGTGCGGTGCATAGTGTCACACAGAAGCATTTATGTGAGAAGAAGCAGGGACCAAAACTCCTCAGGACTGGGTGGGGGATGATTCTGAGGCTGGATGCTGGGCATACGATTTCCCTGTGATGAACAGCCCATGGATTGGAAGGATCTGGGACTGATGCTGTGCATCCAAACCCGAACCCAAACCCCTAGCCCCATCTGCACGTACAGGGGAAGCAAAAGAAGAAGGTGGTCTGAGCACATTCTTCTTGGTGCTGACAGCCTGCAGGGCTTTCCAGGAGAGGGAGGACCCAAGGGTGCATTGAGGTCTTGGCAGTGCTCATCAGTCCTGCCATGGCATGGGAAGACAGGGCTTAGGGGTCCACAAGGGCACCTCAGCATGGGGTAGGAGCCAGACCCTGGTCAGGCATAGCAAGAGTTCCTCCAGTATCCCTCCCTCCAGAGCTCAGGTCTCCGGGTGTGAGGTGTGTACCACCTTCTTTACAGAGGCTGGCCAAGCTGCTCTTTGATGGCACGCAGTTGGTGACAAACGTCCAGGTGGCTGCTGACTTGAGGGAAACGCAGAGGAGGGCAGAGGAGGCAGAGCTGAAGCTGCAGAGGTAAGAGACTACGCGGTGGGTCTGCGCTGCTGGGAAGGAGCAGTGCAGATGTTGGTGCAGCTTTCTGAGGACATCCGAATGCTGGTCATCCAGGAACACTTAGCAGTTAGGGCTACACTGAATTTACGTTCAAAAGGAGAATTTAGGCAAACAAAGAGCCGTCAGGTCCCACCTGCCACAGCTGGAACTTTGCAGAGCTCTGTAAGTCCAGGCTGGTGGCTTCCCCAGGTGGCACTGCAGTGCTACGGACTGTCTGGTTACCCATCTCCTCCTACGGATGTCTGGTTACTGGTCTCCTACCGACTGACTGGTTACCGATCTCCTCCCACGGACTGACTGGTTACCAGTCTCCTCCAGACACATCACATCTTCAGCTCCAGAGCGTGAGAAGTGCAGCTGGTTCCCACCTTTTCACCAGGACCCTGTACCACGTCTACTTGTGGTCTCCTTGCTTGAGAAGCACAGGCACAGCTGCCCTCTCTCATGGCTTGCCGAGCAGCTCTCCTGAGCCTGGAGGTGACACCATGGTGGAGAACGTGCCACCTTATGCTAAGAGGTGGCTCGGTAAATGGCCTGTTTCCAGAGGTTGCCCTCCAGTCGTGGAGACAGGGGTGGTTATTAGCCATATCACGGGAAGGCGCTGGGGCAGCCACCTCAGGCTGTGTGC
>NW_009628807.1:2919-4107 GCF_000690535.1 Cariama cristata
GCGTGAGGCTGCTTGTTGAGAAACAAGATATTAAAATCTTCGCGGTGAGAGTGGTCAGACGCTGAGACAGGGGCCCCTGATGTTGTAGAGATCTTCTTCCTTGGAGATATTCACACATGCCTGGACAAGGCCCTGCACAACCTGCCCTGAGATTGAAGTTAATCCTGCTGTGGCCGGGGGCTGGTGATTTCCCGAAGCCCTTCCAGCGTTGATTGTCTGATCCCCTCTGTGTGCCTTCCTGGGCAAACCTGTCCTGCTTTACCAGAGGAGCTGGGCAGTTTCCGAGGGACTGGCTCTTTCAGCCCTTTCCCCAGGACTCGATCAACTGGAAAACCCCAAGTCCTTGTTCCACCTGCCTTTGGAGGGCACTGTAAGAACAGTTTATGGGAGGCTGGCTGTAGCAGGATGCGTGTCCCTTGCTCCGTGGGATTCCCAGTGGGAATCTCATTAAGGAATGAGGTGCTGTGTCCAGGAACTGCCCATAGAGCAGGTTTGGGGGTGGCAAAGGTGGTGACCGCTGTTCAGCCTGAGCCAGGGGCCATCCCCAGAGCGTGTTGGATGGTGCCTCTGTTTGGAAGGGGGAAGAGTTTTGTAACACGGATGGGGGCTGTGCCATTTGGCTTTAGCTGGAGTGTGGTCTCTGGCCAGTTTGACCACCAAGTCTTGATGTAGCTGGGAGGTTGTTTGGCACTGCTTGTCCATCACCGCTTGCCCAGAGACAGCTTGCTTGGCAGAAGGACTGGTGCTCCTTGCAAGGGTGACTGTTGCTTGAGCTGAGCTCCATAGTCTTTTCTCCTCCAGATAAGTGATTGTCAGAGCACTGGGCAAGGGCGGACCTGGGGAAAGGCCTGTCTGAAGAGAAGGACCTGCAGGATGCCAGCTCTGCCCTCGTCCGGTGCTCTAACAAGCACTTGCAAGAAAGCTGCTGCTCCACTGATGTCTTGATGCCACTTTGAATTCAAACTGGGTTGTGCAGGAAAGTGCTTCTGTAGCGTGGGACACTGAACTGTGTCCGGAGCACTTGCTGCCCTGCCCTGACTCCCCGTTTGCCATGTGCTCCTTACTGCCTGCAGGGTAGAGAAGCTGGAGAACGAAGCCAAGTCTAGCACATACAAGTTTGAGGAGATCACCTCCAAGTGGGCCTTGGCCAAGGAGATGACGATCCCGCAGGAGCTGTGGCAGGCGCTG
>NW_009628807.1:4138-14331 GCF_000690535.1 Cariama cristata
CAGCAGCAGTGTGCGCTGCTTCTGGAGGAGAAGAACAAGCTCATCGGTGAACTGCAGCAGGTAGCGTGGGGACCAGGCAGGGACAAGTGGCAAGGATGGGAGGTTTCAAGCTCTGGAGGCTGCTGTTCTAAAGCAACAGCCATCCCTCTGTCTGGCTCATCAATCTGCAGTATGTGGCAGGGATCTACATAGTGTCTGTTGGTCTGGGTCGAAACTGTGCCAGGAGCTGCAGTGCCAGTGTCCCAGCGTGGACGATGAGATCGGGTGCCCTGGCACTGTTCACTGTGCAAGGACAGACACACAGGACACTGGCAACAGTAAGACAAACTGTCAGGTCCCAGATTGCACAGTAAAAAAAAAGAAAGTCAAATGAGCAGAGAAGGGGAGTGTTTCTGTAGAGGGACAAAAGCCTTCCACATAGCAGGTTCCCTGGCCCCCAGAGAAGGAGCGGTGTGTCTGCAGGCGTGTCACCTCCCATTCCATCTCACCTGGACATTTTGGCAGCGATGATCTGTCTCTCCTCCCATCTTCCCTCCTAACTAACTCTTGCCTTTCTGGCTTTTTGCTCTCATCACCTCTTCGCCTTTGGAAAAGGCAGGATCTGGGTCTTACCCTTTCAGTTAGCCCCTGAGGATTCCTGGCCAAATACTTCTCTCTGATTTCAGCATCTGCTCTCCTCCTCCAGGAGCTGAAAAACAAAGACGAGCAATACGTGCAGGCCATTAAGAAACAGTCGGATGATATCCACCTGCTTTTGGAGAGAATGGAGGCACAGATCAGGATCATGCTGAAAACTTACCGTCACAAACTCCTACAGACTGAGGTAGCCAGTTTAGATGGTGGAGGAAGAGTCCAATGAGAAAACCTGCAGCCGCTTCCTTCTCCGTATCTATGGCAAAAAGGCCTTGGGCTCATTGCACTGGCTGGGATGACTGCTGTCCTGAGCAGCAGGGCTGCTGTCTTGGTGAATGAGGCTGAAATCCAGCCAAACAAGAGCACCGGATGGTGCTGAGCGCCGAGGGTCTCGTTTATACCATACTGTGAATGACTGTGGTCCAGTGCAGAGCAGCTCAGTGGTATATTAAAGCTGTTGCTGCTTGACGGCTGATCATTCAATCTCCCTAAAAGCCAGAAAGGACCATGGTGGTTCTTTAACCTTACCTGCCGCAGAGCGCAAAGTCCCACCTCGCGGATCAAACCTGTGTTTGTTGCCGAGCGAGGGCATCTCTCCCCATGTAATGTCTTGTGAGGTGAAATCAGGAGGCTGTCTGACGAAGCCCCACTGCTAATCATCAAGCGATGATTTCCACTCAACTCGCAGAGCATCCCTCCCAGCTCTGGGTGGTTGATAGCAGCAGTCCCCATCGGGTCGCAGCGTGAGGTCTCTGCCAGCGGGGTCCTGGCGTGGAGAGGAGAGATCAGGCTTATGTGCGTTCGTTGGAGAGCGGCACCAGTCTGCAGCCGATCCTCCTCCTGGAGGCTACTGGCCTGGACTGGTGTAAGGTTGGCAAGGAGCGGTGCCAACATGATGGTGAAGGGTTCTATCTCCTTCACAGAAAGCTTTTGAGCTCGAACGGCGAGAGCTGCTGGACAACAACAGGAAGAAGTGGGAGGAAGCCATCCGGGCCCACAACGCACAAGAGGTAAGGTCCATGTGAGATTTAGGATCATAGAATCGTTTAGGTTGGAAAAGACCTTTGAGATCATGGAGTCCAACCGCTAACCTGGCACTGCCAAGCCCACCACTAACCCACGTCCCTCAGCACCACATCTACACGGCTTTTAAATACCTCCAGGGATGGGGACTCCACCACTTCCCTGGGCAGCCTGTGCCAGTGCCTGACAACCCTTTGGGTGAAGAAATTCTTCCTAATATCCAATCTAAACCTCCCCTGGTGCAACTTGAGGCCGTTTCCTCTTGTCCTATTGCTCATTACTTGGGAGAAGGGACCGACCCCCACCTGGCTACCACCAGCACTGGGCTGCCTTGAAAGACACGTGTACATGAAGGCAGCTGGTTCCTCAGGAGTGTGGGGGGCAAAGGGACAGTCTTCCAGCTCTGCAGGGGAATTCTCTGTACACGACCTTGCTTTGGGCTAGCCACAGGAGCTGTGATCACAGGAGGAAGCTGTCACCACTGATGGACGACGTTCTCCTTTTGCCCGTAGCTGGAATACCTGCATGCCCGTATGAGGAAGGTGGAAGAGTTTGAGAAACAGCTGGATCAGCTGCGGGTGCAGGATGAGCAGGAGTATAACAGCATGAAGATGCAGCTGGAGAACGATGCGCAGGTACAGAAAAGGCTGGCGTGTGCCATGTGGGGAGGCAGTGGATCAGACCTCCCTGAGCTTTTTCTGCGTGTTGCTGGCTCTGTGGGGCAGCTAGATGGTACGAAAGCTGTGGCTGGTATCTGGTCACCTCAGTGTGCACAGTCCAGCCCCGTGTCAAGAGGGTGATGGAGCTGTTGTTCTCTCCTCTCCTTGAGTCCTACACCACGGTGTCCATCTGCCCTTGGGTGTGTAGCACATGAACTGTAGCTCTAGGACATTGAAGCACCTGGGAAGGTGAAGGGGTTTGCTACTTCTGGCATCATGTTTGGTAGGAGGATTGAATAGTATGAGTGTCCTGACACCAAATCATTTTAGATTAGCCCAATTTCCTCCTTTCTCAGGGTCTTGGCTTAGGAGGTGTGAGCTTTTTCTTCTGACATCTAGCCATGGACCCATGATTTCTCCGATGCCCATAAAGTCCATTTGGTGTGAGAAATATCTTGAGTTTGCCCTTACTTAGGTAGGAGGGCATGCAGTGGAAGAGCACAGCCCTGGCTGAGCAAGCACGAGGGGCTGTCACTGCAGATCCAAACCTCAGAGCCATGGCTTCTCCGAGCAGTGGTGTCAACAAAGCAGTGCATCTGTGGCTCTCTGCGATCCTGCTGGTCCCCTGGGCAGCAGCCCCGGCGTTGGTCCTGGGCTGTTGGGTTTGGCTTTGCCCAGCATCATTCAGGCTCCTCTGCTCAGCAGAGAGCCCTGCCGCTGCTGACACTTTCCCTGCTTCTTGTTGTGGGTTTTTTCCCGGGTTGCACTGCAGAAACAGGAATTGTTGCATTTGGACTTTAGGAAAACTCATTGTTTGTCCCATGGGATGTCCTAGGAAGCCCAGGGAAATCCAGGCAAGGGTTGATGTCTAGAAGGTTTTGCAAAACTGCAGGTGAACTATTACTGTTGCAAGGTCTCTGTCAGCCTGAAAAGGCACATCCAGGGAGGGCAGTCTTGACTCTGTGGTTTCTTCACCTCCATACTGATAATGTGGAAGGTGACACGGAGCGCGGAACGTTCGCAGATGGCTCTGAGCCATTTGGGGAGGGAGGCAGCAGCACGCTGGAGATCAAGGTTAACAGATGGCCGTGAGGGGCTGTTGTAAAAATGCACCTGCAGCCTTGAGCTGTAGTTGTGGGAGGGTTTATGTATAAGGCAGGGGAGGTAATTATTCCTCTCTACTTCATATCTATGTGTCCTTGTCCATGTCTGGCAACATGCTTGGGAACAGGGGAGAGAGTCTAGAACAAAACAAGTAGACAAATAACTCCTAAGAGAAGGCTGAAAGGCTGGGGCTGCTTAGACCAGGGAAGGAGTTTCTGTAGGGAGGTGATAAGTCTACAAATACGCATAATTCTGTATGATGGAGGAGAATGACTTCTTCTCTGTGTTCACTGTAGATGCAAGAAAAAATGACAAGGTTGAGTTTTGGTAGGGAAGATTTAAACTGACTTTCAGATTTAGGGTTGAAATTTCAAGCTAGGAAAGCCTAGAAGTGGCAAGGACTTGCTTGATGGTTAGCTAGAGTGACCATGCTCTTTATTTGCTGCTCTTTGATGCAGGGTTTTAGCAACAGCTTAAATCAACTTCTGCTGGGACTGATTTGGTGAAGTTTTCCCTCTGTGGGGCAGAGGGGTGAAGTGGATTTCCTCCTGGTTCCCTTTAGCACTGCAGTTGTGTAACTCTGTGTAGCACAGACTTCGCCCTTCCAGTTCAGGGAGAGTAAGAAAAGAGAAGTTGGAAACACCCATTTTCCTGATTAACCTGCAATATCGTTGTCCTGAGGTATCTCAGGAGCTTGCCCAAGACCTAAAGATGAAATCTGTGGTTTGGGGGTTATTGAGTACTCCCCAGTTTCATTAGAGGGGAATCAGCATTTTAAATATGGGGTTTGGGCCCTGGCTTTCCTCCACCTGCTGTAAGGAGAAGGTCCCTTGGCCCTGCTGGGATTTACCTCCCTCTTTTCTGCAGTCAAGCTTTGATCCTAGCAGTCCAGGTGGGACTGCTTCTGGGTGTCTTCCCAGGTTGTTTGTACATGGTCTGTCAGACGCAGGGCTCCCCAGGAGAGCTCTGAGCCAGCCAACTCAGGTACCAGGGCCTTTCCTGCTTCTGGCCTCCAGCTCAGGGCTCTTTACCTGCCCCCAGAGATCCCCCTGGTCCGAAAGCAAGCCTGAGCCCCTGATGGAGACCCCGCTGGGTCTCTCTGCTGTGCAAATTGCTGTGCACAACCAAGGCTGTAGCTGATGCTGTCATTTGAGGCCATGCAGCAGCTTAATTCTGATCGCTTCCTATCATGGAAGAAGTCTTTATGGGCTTCCCCAGTAAAGCACTATATGATGAAAATTTTTCAGTATCAGATTTCTGCCTCCTTTTGCACATGGAAAACACCTCTACAAATGAATTAGACCATGCCAGGCCCAGACACCGCCTCTCATCCGTCCATGCAGTCACGCTGCCTGCGCCTGGAGTTTCCATGTCACTGTGCCTCCCTTCCTCCAACATGCCAAATAAGCCTCTTGGTTAATTCAGAGACATGCAGTTCCTAAAACTGACATGAAAATCAGCAGCTAGGTTGAGGAGGGAGGCCTAAATTAGTGCCCCACGGAGTGAAAGGGTACAAATTCAGTCCCTTCTCCCTTCCCCAGACACAGCATCATAGCATGTACTTATCAACAACCAGCACCTCCATCACTCACCCCTGAGTGATGCCATGTGGCCAGGGGTTAGCTGGGAAAATATGCATGGGAAGACGGGGTTTGGAGATGCAGAATCAGTAGGATCCAGGCTTCAGTGTGACCTTTGCTCACGGCACAGCTTGTTTTTGTGTTTTTTGAAATGCCAGAACCTGGAGAGGCAGCTCCAGCAGATGAAAGCTGTCTATCAGCTGAACCAGGAGAAGCTGGAGTACAACCTCCAGGTGCTTAAGAAGCGGGATGCGGAGAACACCATCATCAGATCCCAGCAGAAGAGGAAGCTCAACCGGTAAAACTCCATCCCTAGAAGACGGGTTCTGCCTTACCTGCCATCACCTCCCATCTACCGTTTTTTGTGGAGCCCATCACCTAGCAGAGGCCAACGAGCTCTGTCCCAACCCATCCCTGGGCAGGGGCAGGGGTTAGCCCTGGGCAGGGCCATCCCTGGAGCACTTTGAGGAGGCTGGCCATGGCCAACCTCTGCCAGCTGCATCAGGGTCAGTCAGACCTTGGCACTTAGTCATCACCAGTAGATAAGCAGCCCAGAGTCTCAAAGCCTTCATAAAAGCTGGGTATGCCTGAAGGTGTCTCTTCGGGGATGCCCAGCTTTTCTGTCCCTCCCCAGGCTCCACAGCTTGCTCAATAACCTGAGAACAAAACTGGCCAACCAAGAGAAGCAGTTCAGAGAGGAGAACCAGAGCCTGACAACCGACTGCGAGCGCATCAAGGGGCAGCACGAGGAGGTGCAGAGAAGGATGAGGTGGGGTGTGCGTGGGCATCCACCCATGATGAGACCTCGAAGCACCTAAGTGAGGTGCAGGGGGAGCTGACAAGTTGTTCTGAGGCGCGGGGCCTCCTTCCATGGGCCATCTCCCTTCCACACAGGCACTTTGCTGTCAGCGACACTGAGAAGTTCACGGAGGTGTGGCTTATGAATGAAGAAGAAGCCAAAGGGCTGATACGGAAAGCCCTCGATGCAGATCGCATCATTCACACCCAGCAACTGGGGCTGCCCTGGGAAGAGCCTCGTTACTGGTTCCTGAACAACGTCGGCCCCCTCGGGTGTTACAGGACGAAGAGGATGGCAACCAAGCTGGCTGCGGAGGTCCTGACAGGTGGGATGCACAGTGCCCTTGTCACCCTGTTGGCACGAGGAGACCCGCACCTTCCTCCCTGACAGCCCCTCCTGTCCCCCCTGTCCTTGGCATTGCAAGGTGGGATCATACAGGGGTGACATTGCGAGCCCAGGCAGGGGCTGTCCCCAGCCCTGAGCTGGCTCATGCCAAACCAGCTTGGGGATATCTGCACTGTACTTTGCCCAGTGCTTCCAGTTCCAGGCAAGCTGACCAAGAGCCAGCTCATGTCCCAAGATCTTTGGGGCACTTTCCAGGCCCCAGGGAACAATTGTGATTTCCCTGATGCCTCCTGCAGCGATGTGACTGGGGAGCACAGCCTGGGGAGCAGAGTCAAAGCACAAAGGCTTTTGCTCACCCTTCTTTCTCCATGTTTCAGAGAGCAGCTCTGGGGGACAAGAGGAGGAAGAGAGAGAGAAGGAGAAGGAAGAAGTGGGCAGTGGACAAGGAGGAAAAGGAAACACATCGAAGGGTGAAGACAGAGTCACAGCTCTGCGAAATATCTCCAAGAAGACTGCCAAGAGGATCCTGGAGCTCGTGAGCGACAAGTCGGTGCGTGATGATGTAGCACATGCCTTGGTCAGGGAGCAGGCATGCTGTCCCCTGGTTGCTCCAGCTTGTAGTGCATCTCTTCCGAGCTCCACGTCTTGAGGTGAAGGCTTCTGCGCAGCACTGCCTTGCTATGCCAGGCAGCCTGTTGTCAGAGAGCTGCCCCAGGGGCCCGGAGAGGATCTCCAGGTCTTTCCTCTGTGTGTGGCACATATACGATGCTAATAAAAGGCAGGCACAGCCCTGTTGCCCAAATCCACAGCTCCCCAGGCCAGACTAAGCATAGGCAAACCCATTGCATCTGCTGCAGCTGATACCACGCTGATACCTCTGTCTTCCCTGTCTGCTGGGTGGCTGTTCCAGAGCCCCCTGGCCCTGCCAGCCTCACGCTGCCCAGCCACTGCGCACCCTCCCCGCTCAGCCTGCCGTCACAGGATGGCACGGCCGTAGCATGGCGTGGGCTGGCTTCTGGGCAGGGAGGGAGACGCTCGCTATTTCTCTGCCCCTTCTTCTCTGTGTGTCTCCCAAGGGTTTCCTCATTGAGAGCAAGCTGCTGAGGCCCCTGCACGCGCTGGGGCGGCATGAGCGCACCCTCATGAAGCTCGACTCCATCTCTGCAGTGAGCTGTGGCTTGGCCCGTCAGGGGCTGCAGGGAAGGCTGGTGGTCACCAGGGAAAGCTGAGCCGCCCCAGGGAGGTCCGGCTGGGCTGCTGTGGGGACTCTGGGGCAGCAAGGGGAGAGGAGCACTGCGAGAGGGTGTGAAGCACTGTGGCCAGATGCTTCTCAGCTCAAGGCCGTCCTGCTGATGAGTTAAATGGCATCTTTAGGGCCCCTCTGGCCTGTTCTCAGACTCCCCCATCCACAGATACCCGCGGCTGTCCCACCCTAACCATTTCTTACCACCCCTTCTGCCCTGGGAAATGCTCTTCGTTTCACTCCCCCTCCTGTGATGTCTCTGAGGGGTGCTAACCTGGTTCCTCTGCTCCACAGGCCCTCGAAATGCACAGTGAGGATGACCTCTACCAGCTGGTGGATTTTTTCCTGAAGTACAAAGACCAGGAGATGGCTGTCAGCCAGGTGGGACCAGCGTGTTGACCCTGAAATGTTCCCCTGTGACCGGACAAGGGAGGTCACCACGCCAGGGCTGAGGGGTTGTAATCTTCTTCTGCCGTGGCTGAACAGAACCTCTTGCACAAGAATTTTTGCCTCAGCCCCCTAAATTTGCCAAGGGACAAGGCTGCGGGCGGCTGGAAGCTCCCGGGGGAAGGTGGCACTTGGGGAGGAGGAGGTGGTGGAAGGTACAGTGCCCAGCTTGCTGGCCTTCCCTCTAGAGCCAGGGCAGCCCAGGTGGAGAAGATGTCATGGATGCGGCTGAGGACAGAGAGGACGGTGGATCTGGTGCCCAGAGGGAGGAGCTGAAATCCCCTCGGAGCTCGCTGGGCTGCCTTCCATCTGTGCACATCCATGCTGATGATGTCCTAAAGATCCTGAAAGCGTTTGTGCGGGATTTTGACAAGCTGAGGTAGGACTAGGGGCAGAGCGGGGCTGTCGTCGCTGGGAGGGAGCCAGACTGGGGCACAGAGGGGGCTATGGGGGGGTGCAGGCAGGGCGGGGGGCGACTGTTGCACTGGCTGGAGCAAGAGCTTCCCCTGCCTGCCCTGCAAGATTACAGAGAGGTGAGGAGGGTCCCACCAGGGTCAGGGGGTACAGACAGTGCCTGAGTGAGGGACGGCTGGGGGCAACCAGGCAGATGACGACCAGCAGTCCAGGGAGGGAAGCAAAGCCCTGGGGCAGGCAGGTACCAGCTGTGGGGTCGTGCTCCTTCATGTGACAATGGCGATGGTGCTCAGTGCAGCTGAGGGGTACGGGGCTGTTCCTCACCCATGAAGACCTGAGCCCCAGGGCTTTGTTCTCTGTCCCCCCAGGGAGAAGGACGGATCACCAAAGGAGGTGCTACAGGTACGGGATAGCTCCAAGGATGGGGAATACTGGGAAGCCCTGGCACACGTTATCCCCGAGCCGACGCTGAAGCTGTGGGATGCACTGGCAGTGGCACTGGAGGAATATTAGTGAGTGCTTGGCAGCGCTGTTGGGGACGGGGCAGGCTGGTGGTGTGGCTGGGGGGGCTGGCACCCACTGTCCCCGTCAACCCTCTGCCCTCCTTGCCCAGCGAGGTCCTCAGGCGGAGGGCCAGCCTGCTCGCTGAAGCAGCCATCCTGCAGCAGCAGAACTCGGAGCTGTGCCTGCTGCTGGAGGAGTACGTCAGCTCCGGGGGGAGTGCGGCATCCTCCTCCCCTGCAGCCGGGGGACACCCCACCATGTGTGCCCGATGCAGAGGTCCCCGATACGGGGGCCACTGCCTGGAGCCCATCGGTGGCGGGCTCAGGGTGCTTCTCCCTGCAGGTGAACAGCAAGCTGCTCTCCCCTCCCATGCAGTGGATGGACCTGAACCTGTCCCACCCTGGGGAAGCGCAGTGAGTGCCCAGGGCCGGGGCACGGCTTTTCTCTGCCCCGAGCTGAAGCTGTATCTGGAGCCAGGGCTTCCTGGCAGGGACTAATAAACCCTTCCCAAACCTGGGCCGTGAGTGTGCGTGTGGCCTGCAAGGAGAACCCCTCTCACCTCAGAAGATGCTGGGGGGCCACAGCCAGGCAGGACCCTCCACCTCCCACAGGTCAGCATTCCCACCATCCCGAGGTGTCCTGGCTTCGGGAGAGCCCACTGCTCTTTACCTGATTTTACAGCTTATTCCCCACTTTTACTTTTGCAGTCCCAACACCTTCTTTTCTCCCCTGGTCTCCTGCCAAACAACCCACCCCCAATTACTTTTCCCTCATTGATCCCAGTGCTGCTACATCTGTACCTAAAGTCTGCATTTCCAGGGCGATATCAGCCCAAAGCGGTGCTACTGGCAGAGTTATCTCCAGGAGGGCCGCATCGCAGCCGTGACTCCCTTCCACCCCTCTGCTTCACACCAGTTATATCTCATTCCCAGTACAGGCTCCCTGGGCAGCTTTATCTTTGGCCTTGACTCCCCTGCCTAACACTAACACTGCATGAGCAGTTTCTCGTACCAGGGCAGAATAACACCTTTTTTTTCTTTTTGCTCACTGGGTATCTGTGCCCTTGAATAGTTTTTATTTTTCTCCTGGCCCCAACAGGAGATGCAGCCAGTTTCAAGGGCCGGTGATGCTGTGGGACGGCTTGCTCGCTGTGCCCCTGGGGTACAGCGGGATCCACGGGGCAGAAATGCAGAGAAAAAGACCAAGATTCAGAGGGTGGAAGGCAGGGAAAGGGTTTTGGGGCAGGGGAGGCAGGGATGGGCACGCTGCCTGGGACGGGAGCGGAGCTCCCCGCATCAGAGGATCCATCTACCTGGTGTTGTGCAAAGCGTTTGACACTGTCCTGCATGAGATCCTTGTCTCTAAATTGGAGAGACACAGATCTGGTGGATGGACCACTGGGTGGGTAAGGAGTTGGCTGGGTGGTCGCACTCAAAGAGTTG
>NW_009628808.1:0-6710 GCF_000690535.1 Cariama cristata
CGGGATGGTAGTGATGAAGCAAAGCCTCATGATGGGGAGCAGCACTGGGATCAGTCCCTGGGGATGCTGTCCCTGTGAAGCCGGGGACTTTTGGGGTGCGCTTCGCCCGGTGACCACTGCTTCCCCCTGTCTTTTCAGTTTTGGGTAGGTGTTTGCAAAAAAACTTTTCAACCACATCCCGGTGAGCCCCAAGCTGCTCTGGCTACTGCTCCTCTCCGTGTGCCACGTGCCCATCCCCCAGGACCTGGGAAGGGAGATGCTGGGGCGATTTGTGGGGTAACAAAAATTACCCTGATGAGGATTTTTTTTAGGAAAGAGGAGGACCAGGAAAACCCTTCCATGACGGGGAGGCCAGAAGCAGCATCTCTCTGGGCCTCCATCTGCCTCCGACTGTCCCCCAGGCACCTTCTGTGGTCTGAACAGTAATGTCTTCTCTTTTTCTTTTTGAAAGAAGGAAAAAAAACCCGGAAAAAAAAAGGAAGACACCCCTCTTTCCCCCAGCAGGGCACCCGGACGAGGCTGGGTCGGGGGAGCAGCAGCGAAACCCTCCCTGCGAGCGCAGCCAGCTTGCTGATGAGATAAAGGCAGAACGTTTTTCTTTCGATTATAGTAATCGTAGGTGTTACTTGTAATAACAGGTGATAAGATCTTTTGGAGACAGTGAGGATGTTGTCAGGTTTGGGGTTGGTTGTTTTGTGTTGGGTTTTTTTTTTTTTTTTAGAACCAGACAAAAATTTCATCCTGGGAGATGTTTCGGTGAGGGTGAGAGGGGGGAGCGGAGTGGGGTGGATGCGCCTGGTGGTCCCTCGGCGGGGTGCCTGGGCAGAGCGGCTGGAAGGATGCTGGGGCAGAGGGTGGGGAAGAAAGGGAGGGCGTTTTTAGCGGAGAAAAAGCTGGTGGGTTCCCCTGCGTGTCCCGGCTGCTTCCCTGAGCCCCTCTTTGGGGACGGGGAGTTTCCAGGGGGAGCGAAACCCTGGCCTGGCAGGGCTGAAAATAGCCAAAGCTGGCACTCGGCTCTGCGGAATTGATTGGGCTGCTCCCGGGCTGGGTTTTTTTTAATCATTATTTATTTTTTTCAAGCTGACTTCTGCTGCTACGCATCCTCCCTGGGGAAGCACCTCTGCTTTAGGAGAGAAGGGGCGATGCTGGTGTTTTCCCGGAGCTCGCCAGCGGGGAAGGCAGAGCCTGTAGGCTCTGGATCCACGCTAGCATCACTGCATCCTTCTCCCAACCTAGCATCCCATAGGGATAAGCCGGGATGGCGGAAGCGAAGGCAGGCACGAGGTTGGGGCTGGCCTGGGTGACGGCGGGTGACGCGCTCGGCAGGAACCGCTGGCTGTCACATGAGGCCACCATAGGCAGCGGTGCCTTTCGGGGGGCCGGTTGGCAGTGGCCCCGGAGCTCGGTTGCTCTCCGGGGCGTGTGGTTTCCTCCTCTTTGGAAAGCCTCGGCTTTGAGGCAGAAATTAGGTACCGATTAAAGAAAGAGATCGGGCTGCTGCTTAAAAGTCGCCCTCGGGAGGAAGAAAGTCTTCGCCGAAATATAGAAGGGGGCGTCAGGGGCTCTGCAAAGGGGAATTTCTGGTACCGTGAACCGCCTCCCCCTGTAAAGCTGATAAGCAAGTTTGTCGTGCTATATTTATAACGATGCCACTGTCTGATGCCATGAATGTCCGCAGGCCGGGAAGGTAAAAATGCTGGGACCGGCTAAAGCGCGTTCCTCTTGGCAAGGTTTGCTGGGACGGTTTCCTCTTTAAAAGAGGAAAGAAAAAAAACCCTCTGTAATATAAAGGCTCAAAAGCTTGAAGGCAGGCTATAAATTTTGTATCCTCTCTGCATTTATAAAATATAAATGCTGGTGACATTCGTGAGCTGAAAGCCCAAACAACCGGCCTTCGGGATTGGAAAGATCCGGCTCCCACGCGGGGTGGAAGAAGGCTTTTCCCACCTCCAGGTGGGCTGTGGTCCTGGGATGGACCCTTGGGCATCCCTTCCAGGTGATGCTCCCTGGCATCCCAACCCTGGGCAAAGCTCGGCCAGGACTTTCCAGCTGGAGGCACGTATCGGATGAAATCTCCATCCTCTTGCTTTTTCTCCTTTGGCTATTTTAGAATAGCGACGTTGGAGCGCCCAGCCGGTGGGAAGCGCTGACTCAGCACTTTGGGGATGAGCTGCTCCTTGAGCCACACCCGGGGCCGGCTCCTGCTCAGCGTCCCCACGGGGTGCGGGATGGGAAATGGGGCCGAAAACCCCAGCGATGGGAAATTCCCTCCGCAGGGATGCAGGGGCACCTCTTCTTAAACCAGGTCCTTCCAGACTTCAGCCGAATCCCTCTAGGGACTGATGGAGGGCTGTAGTTTATTCCCGATTTTTCTTGGGCTGCCTTTCAGACTGGCGGCATCCAGACCCTTTGCTGAAATTTTTGCTTCACACCAGGCGTAAATTCGGAATTTAACCAAAAATCAGCTTGAAAGCAAAGAGAGTTTGAGCTGAGGCCGTTTCGGGGGGCTGCATTCCCAGCTGATGCTCTCCGGTCCAGCATCATCCAGCACCTTCCCTTGAGTCCTGGCCACCTCCATGGCAGTGTCCCCAGGCTCACGGATGTCATCAAGCTGGGTTTAGGTGCCATCTCGAGAGGCTTCTCTTCATCAACAGCCCCCGGGGCTGGCTGGGGAGACAATCAATGCAAAGCGTGGCCCAGACACTGCGGTGATGGGCTTCACTGGAAATCCCAGCACTTGGCGTCGGGTCCCCAAACTCTGTCCTTAGGATGAGCATCTGAGCCTCAATTTCTCCTCTCTGATGCCAAAAATAAAGCGACTTGTGGCGCTCTGGGGGAAGGTGAGGGAGGTGGTGGCAGCGTGACGCCTTTTCCGGAAGGGTCCAGACATGGCTGCAGTGGAAACGGGGCCGCGTTCGCACCCGCTCTCTTCCTCCCCTCGGTTCTACCCCTTATGTTCTCCCTCCTCCCGCCTCTGCCAGCCTTGCTCCTTGTTTCAGTTCCTCCTTCCCAAAATATTTTGAGCTGCTGACAGCAGGGCTGGGAGCAGTGACCGCTGATGGCCCTGAATCGATATGATGAATTAATAAATACCTGGGTGGTTTTTGGGGTGTGGAGGCAGGGATACCCCACCTGTATCCCGCGCATCCCGCTCCGTGCCCCCAGCCCGGCGCGACCCCAGCGCCCCGGCCCAAGAAAGCCTGTTTTGATGCCGGGGCCGGTGACTTCATCTCTTTCTGGGGGTCAAAGCGGCGAGAATAAAGCCGGGTTTGTTCCCCTCCCACACACCAGGGCAGGATGCGACCCAGCCCAGGGCCTCGGGGAGCTGCCGGCGGCGGGGGGAGCACAACACCCCCGGTCAGAGCATCCCCCCGGGACTTACGAGCTGGCAAGAGCTCCTATGTCCTGGAGTGCTGATGGGTTTTACCCTGCAGGGAACAGATAGATTTTATTTCTTTTGGATCCCAGGCCTGGGAAGCTCCCAGAGCTGGATGTTTCCACACGTGGCTCACCAGGCACCACGGGAGAGCTGGGCTCCGGCTGCATAGCCCCTGGTGCTGCCGGGGAAGGGACCGGGATGCTCGCCGAGGTGTGAGCGTGGGGCTCGGGGGAGCTGCTCCTCGCCGGCTGGATCTCCTCGCTGCCCTGTGCCTCAGTTTCCCCCTTGGTGCTGCAGGGACCAGGAACCGGCTTGCTGGCAGCCCGCGGTTGAGGAGGCTTTGCCGGATGAGGCTGGGGGGATTTTGGAAGGCAGAAGCAGTTGTACACTTGCCGGGCAGAGGGTTTGAGGCTTCTCACTGGTTCCCAGCTGGTCACCACGGGGCAGTCACCACCTTGGACTGGGGAACGGGCTTCAACTGCTCCTGGAGGTCGTCTCTGCTCCCTTCCCATCCCTGGGTATCTCCAGCCCTCTGGACCCTGCTGGTTTTTTCCTTGGATTGTTGGTGCAGATACTGCGGCAGCCACACAGCACGTAAAACCTCTGCTCTTAAGAAGCTGGATCCATGCAAATACCTTATAATCCGGGTGAGCAGCTCTGTGCTGGTCCAGTCCCCGGTGGCAGGGGGGGTGAGCAGACCTGGAGCTCCCACCTTCACATCATTTTAAGGAGATTTTGGGAGCAGCACCTCGGGACAGGACCTGTTCCCTTCTTGGTGGTAGAAGAGATGCTTGCATGGCCCGGAGAGCATCCTTTGCTCCTGTGCGTCGTCCTTACGCAGCCCTCCCCGCCATGCCCCCTTCTCAGTCGTCCTTTTTCCCGACAGGTCTCATGGTACCAAGTGACGTGTCCCCCCTGTGAGATTCGTGCCCCCCAACCTCCTGAGAAGATGTCAGGGATGCAGGTAAGCGCCGGGCAGGGAGGAGAGGCAGGGATGGAGCGGGCTCGCCAGCCATTCGGAGATGACCCCAGGGCTCAGGAGGGACATGGGGACACTTGTCCCTGTCCCCGTCATGCCCCTGCAGAAGCCCAGCACTGCAAGGACCTGCAGTTGGTGTGTCCCTTTCCATCCCCATCCCAGCCAAAAAACACCATCTGAGCTCCCAGGCTGCCCAAAATCTCCCAAACTACTTCTGGTTTAAGTGAATCCCATTCAGGTTTGCATCAGAGGGTCGGGAACCCCACGTGCCCATGGGGGGATCCCCCGTGGGTCGAAGGAGGTGGGAGCTGTGCCCAGCCAGGCTCTGACGCCGTCCTCCTCTCCCCGGCCAGGCCGTTTGGCCATCCGGTACAGAATGTATCGCCAAGTACAACTTCCATGGTACCGCCGAGCAGGACCTGCCCTTCAGCAAAGGAGACGTCCTTACCATCGTCGCTGTCACCAAGGTAAGGTCATCGCCTCCCCATGGCCCCCCCACGGCTGCTGCCGCCACCCCCCATGCCGGGATTTCCACGGAGTGCCGGAAGTATCCCTGTATCCTGCGTTTGCCGTGCTGGTGGGATCCCCTGGTCCCGCTGGAAGTCCCGCAGAACCCACAGGGCAGGAATCGGGCCACGCGTTCGGTTAATTAACTCACGGCCTCGTTAGTTAAGGTTTCTCCGAAATGCAGGCCTCTTGAGTGCCTCCCGGGAGGTGGGGGAGGGAGGGGAGAGGATTGCAATTGGGGAGTGATGCTGTGCTTGGTGCTGGGGGAGAAAGAGAGGGGCCACGGGTCAGGGGGCTCCGGGATGCTCGGCAGCCCGGGAAGGGGATCGCAGTGACCCCCACGGGGCCACCGGCATCGGGGTTTGCTGGCCCCGGCACGGACCCTGACCTTTGCGGCTGGTTCCTCTCCCGCGGCTGTCCCCTGCCCTCCCCATCCTGCTTGCGGCCGGGCAGGGGGTACCGGGGTGCCCGAGGACCTGGGGCAGCTGCCTGGGAAAGGAGGGGCAACCCCCATGGGCTCCTTTGGTGGGACCCTGCCCTCTCCAGGGGCCGCAGGGCTCGCGGTGACATCTCTGCTGTCCCCGCAGGATCCCAATTGGTACAAGGCGAAGAACAAGGTGGGCCGGGAGGGCATCATCCCCGCTAACTACGTGCAGAAGCGGGAAGGAGTGAAAGCTGGGATCAAGCTCAGCCTCATGCCGTGAGTATCCGCCGGGGACTTGGCCGAGGTGAATTTGGGGGGAGCTGGCTTGGTCTGGAGCATCCCTGCTGTGTCAGCCCAAAGATGCCGTTGACCCTGTGTGCCATGTCCCAACAGAAGCAACGTCCCTCACAGGGCTTAGCGAGGTTGAAAGGCAGAGGGGACAGGGGCTTGGGCTTTGCCAGCAGCGTTGGTTTGGGACCCGCTGCTGCTGGGGAAAGCTCTGAGTGTTTTTGGAGCTGCCTGCAGAGCTGGGAAGATGATGGATGGTTGGATTGCGTTTCAAAATAGTTGAGGTTGTAAAGGCTGCTGGGAGAAAGAAGGGGGATTGGAATGCGGTCTGTATGGGAGCGATAGGAGATAGGCAGGGAGATGGATGGATGGTTTTGATGTCCCTGCTGCATCCCAGAGCCACCAGTGACCCGCAGTGTGGAGGAGCTGGGGCTGCCGTGAGGAGGAAGCCCCCAAAGGTGTGCGGAGGGGCCGAGTCCCGGGTTGGGGAGCAGGAGGAGGGGAGCAGGACGCCGTGGAAGGAGCCGTGTCGTGGGGTGGATGGGAGCAGCAAGGAGGAGCAAGTTGGCCCGGTGCAGGCAGGGATGAAGGCTGCTCCCCATCCCCATCCCCACCAAACATGGCCTCACGGGGGTCTGGCCAGCCCATCCCCGGGCCTTGACCTGCCTTACGTGCCCCGTTTCAGGTGGTTTCACGGGAAGATCACGCGGGAGCAGGCGGAACGGCTGCTGTATCCCCCCGAGACGGGGCTTTTCCTGGTGCGGGAGAGCACCAACTACCCCGGGGACTACACCCTGTGCGTCAGCTGCGAGGGGAAGGTGGAGCACTACCGCATCATTTACTCCTCCAGCAAGCTGAGCATTGACGAGGAGGTCTACTTCGAAAACCTCATGCAGCTGGTGGAGGTGAGGTCTCACCTGCAGCCCCCCGTCCCCCTCGGCCAACCTGGGGACCGTAGGGTTGAGGTTAACGGGGGACACGTGGGAATCAGAGCTTGTGGGGACGCAGGTCTGGAGCCCAGGAGGTGGTGGGACCTTCTCTGCCCACCCTATGGGGACAGACCCCTGGGGCAAGGGACAGGGGCAGGAGGAAGGGGGTGGCTGGATGGACAGGGCAGGATGCGCAGGGGACAG
>NW_009628809.1:0-1648 GCF_000690535.1 Cariama cristata
GACCCCAGTCGGGATGTCCCTCCCATGGGGAACGGTGGCATTTGGTGGCACCTAGGAGGTGGCAATGAGCAGAGGGGACAGGAGAGGGGGGAGGACAGCCTTGCCTGCCCCGTGGGATGTTCAGGGGCTGCTGAAAACACAAACCTGGCCGTCCCTGGTGGGATGGAAGTGTTACCGTTATGTCTTGCTGCCGCAAGGGAGAGACTGGGGGGGGATGATTTGCAAATCACTGTGGCTGCTGCCCTGAGATGTTTCGTTAAGCCCTTTATCTTCTAATATATATTTTTAAGGGGTAATTAATGTGGGTTTTCAAGGAGGAGCTGCTAACCCCACGAGTTCCCCACGCCGGGTCCAGCCAGCACTGCCCCGTGCCCGGGCGAAAGCGGCCCCGTGGGCCCTAAGGACCCTCTGCCCTGTGGAAGGGGCAGCTGCCAGGCTTTTGGCACAGTCTTTAAGAAGCTCAGAAATGTTTTTTTACCACCCCCTTAGCAAAACTGGCACCAGTCAGTTCAAAAAGTAGCAGCTGGGAAGAGCTGGAGTCATGCCGTGGCCTTGGGAGTAGAGTCCTGCTGGCATGGGCATCCCTGCGGCTTTGGGAGGGTGCGAGGATGGGGATGAAGTCAGGGATGGAGATGGGGATGGGGACAGGGATGGGGATGGGGACAAGGATGGGGATGGGAATGGGAATGGAGATGGAGATGGGTATCGGGATGGGGATGACAATGAGGATGGGGATGGGAATGAGGATGGGGATGGGGATGAGGATAGGGATGGGAATGGGTATAGGGATCGGGATGAGGATGGGATGGGAATTAGTACGGGGATGGATATAGGGGTGGGGATGAGGATGGGTATGGGAATGGGTATAGGGATTGGGATGGGGATGGGAATGGGTATGGGCATGGGGATGGGGACAGGGACGGGGATGGGGATGAGGATGAAGATGGGGCCGGGGACATGGAGAGGGATGGGGATAGAGATATGGATGGGGCTGGGGATAGGCTGTGCTTGCCCACACCATGTGCCAGGAAAGGAGATGCTTGTGGGGACTGATCCCTGTAATCGCTTCCATGTGCCTCAGCAGTGCCTTTGGCTGGGGGGGGTTAGCCCTTCTCATAGCCTGGACATAAAAACATCAACAGGCATTCACTTGGCGGCATTTTTGTGCAGAAACAGATGTGCTGAAGTTGGAGGAGGTGCAGGATGCTCTGTGGAAGGGGGCTGGGGAGGGATCCAGCTGCACCCAGATGCTTCCACCACCATGGACATTCGTAAGTCCCTCTGCTAAACTGGGCAAACCAGGACAAACCCCTCGCTGCCCGGCAAACCCCCCCATCGTGATCTTGCCAGATGTGGCTACTGGGGGGGGGGGGGGGCCCCAGCAATCCCCTGCCCTGCTGATGGTTCACCTTCGCCCTGGGCTCCCAACGAGGAGGAGGAAGGGCAGGCGAATCCCGGGCGCGGAGGCCCTTTCAGGCAGGAAATGCCGGCAGGCCTTCCCCAAAACCTGGCAGCCCTGGGATGGCTGAGCCGCTGCGGCCGGCAGAGATAAGGGAAGCAGCAGGAAACGTGCGGCTCTCCTGGGGCAGCCGGGAAAGGAAACTTGATTCCCGGTGACTGGAGCGGGACTGGGGGCTGCAGCGGCAAG
>NW_009628809.1:1763-4207 GCF_000690535.1 Cariama cristata
GCAGTGTCCCGTTGCCAGCCAGGTTAGTGGGTCATCGCAATAATGCCCTCGGAGCGTTTCTCCTCCTGGTTATCGGAAAAGAGTGCTGCTCGAGGTTGAGCAATTTGGCAGGAAGAGCAATGAACTGGTGCCTTAGCCATCCTTCTGGTTCTGGTGGGAACCGGCTCTGGGAGGGAAGGGGCTGTGCACGTCTGAGCTCCCTGAATCAGCACGCACAAATCTTTTGGCCTCATGTCCGAAGAAAAAGAGATGCCTATCGGGTACCTTCCCCCATCCTTAATAACCGGAATCTGCTGGATAATTTCAGCCAAATCTGACAGGGGTATCTCTGAGGGTACCAAACCAGAGAGAAGAGAGAGGCCCCTTGGCTGAGAAGGTGGGCACAGCCTTGGGTTTGAGGTCAACCCTTAGGAGCCTTCTGAGAATCCACAACGGGTACACGGCTGGGTGAACCCGGCGGCAGGAATAACCTCTGTGTTGCGTTGGGGACAAATCGCTGGGTGGCCATGCCCCTCCCGTGGGGTGGCTCTGCTTCCCCTCGGGCCATGTCGAGGTATCTCTCCCGGTGGCTCCATCCATGGGACCGTAGCTCCTGGCTGGGCTCGCTGCCTTCCCCGTGGCTGTTTCCTTTCCCGGGAACATCTCTCCGGGTGCTGACAGCAGGGAGGCCGTGGCAGCGGGGCAAATTCCCACCAGCGCAGCACCCGGCTCTCGACATTGCCATTTTTGGGAACGGCTCTCATTGACTTTGGTCTCCTTTCTTTGAATCGGCTTCACCTCATGACTCACCACCTTCTTGCCCTGTCCCACTGCTCCCACGCTCCAGGACACCCTTCCCCGCTGGGGTTGGACCAGGAGGTACATCAGGACTTGCTCAGATGCATCCGTAAGGATGCACATGTTGCCCAGGTGAGTCTGGAGGTCACCAACCCTAAGTAACACGAGCACCCACCGAACACCCAGTGATCCCAAGCCACCCACCAGCACCCAGGGTTTCTGGTCCAGCCTGCAGTGCCTGGAGGGTGTCCACTCCTGCTGCAGATGATTTCCACACGCAAGGTCCATCCCACCCACTCCAGCTGTGACCCAGCACAGATCTTTCTGCTCAGGGCATCAAACATCTTCTGGGAGAGAGGTTGTCCTGGCAGCGAGCTGGGGAGACAGGATGCTAGGTCACAGGTGGGTCCATAATATGGAAAACCAAGGGGTTTTTATGGAAAGAGGAAAGTTTCTTAGCCTTGGGCGACTCGGCCGGAGCAGGAGTGTGGAAAGGAGGCTCGGTGCATAGAGAGGAGAAATAATTAAGCTGCTACTCTAAAAGGTAAGATAACAAATGCTGAGTCCTGCCAGCTGGAAAAGTAACGGAGCTCGGATCTCCCAGCACCCTGGGGAGCCGGAGATTCGCAGGATGGAAACACCGCTCCCACACGGAAAAGCTTCCCGAGGCATCTGAGCCCCAGCCCAAAGGATTACTCCAGGTTTTAGAACATATTTTAAGACGCAAAAGTAAAATGTTGAGGTTTTTTTAATCCCTGGGGCTCTCCTTCCTTCCTTCCTCTCTCTAAACAGGACTGCAAAGCTGGTTTTGGTACCGCAGCTGCCGGATGACGGAGCCAAGCCCTGCGAGCCCCCCGCGCTGCCGGCGTGCCGGGAGCGGAGCGCCGAGATCTCGCCTGACACTGACTGATTCCTGCGCACCGTTCCCCCAAGATTAGCCACAAGTTCCTTATTTGGTCCGGGCTCCAGCAAACTCCTTGGCAGAGGAGATCTCATGCAGCCCAGATGGGTTTGTGCTGGGAGCATCTGCCAGGGAGGCAAGGAGGGGAGGGTGTTCACAGCAAAGACAAAATCAGCCCATGCCCTATGTTTCCAGGGGCATCTCGTGGTTTTCCTTGCAGCACAAAGCACAGCAGACGCAGATTGCCTCTCCCCATCACCCCCCGCAGCGGGTCCGGTCCTGCTCCATCCCCGGGCTCTGGCCCCCGACACGCATCGGGCTGAGCTGATGCAGCTTTGAGACACTTCCCTGGGTGTTTATACCCCCAAATCCAAAATCCTCTGCCGAATTAAGCTTTATTTGCCGTATGAATTAGGTGTCCCTGGGACCTGCCCACCCCAGCTGGGGATGAGCAGGGAGTCCTGGGGGAGCTGGGACCCCGTGGCTCACCCCGCAAGCACCGTCAGAGATGGGGTCCAGGTCCCGGTCCCCCCTTGCTCTTCACCCAAACAGCCCTTCCCATGGCTCTAACAAATCCAAGGCTCTCCCCAAAACTTCTCTCCAGCTCATCTCTCCTCGCCTGACCTCCTGGGGCCTTCAGCCCTGACCCCTGCAGCACCCGACTGCTCCGAGGTGACTAATCCCAGCAATTAGCCATGTTCCCTGCATTTATCTCCTTCCTGCCTTTGTCTTCACACCCGCCCCCCCCCCCCCCCTCTCTGACCAC
>NW_009628809.1:4253-4575 GCF_000690535.1 Cariama cristata
TGCGGAGCTCCTCGGAGCGTGGTGAAGAGGTTATTGTGTGCCCCCCCCAGACACGTGTCCCTTCCGTCTGCTGTGACCCCCCAAAAAAAGGCACCCAGCAGCGTCGAGGTCACCCCCGGCAGCGGATGGGCCAGCTCAAACCACAGGCGATAGGATTTGTTCTTTAAATTGAAGACCGATGCAGCCCCAGGGGTGTTTCGTGCTAAAAGGGATTTTTTTTTTAGGGCTGAGCTAAAATGTCCCGGCTAAATGGGGACAGAGCGCTGGGGCTAGACTAAAATTCAATGGGAAAGAGGGAAACACATGGGCAGCACATTCGGGA
>NW_009628810.1:0-499 GCF_000690535.1 Cariama cristata
AGCCAGGCACTGACAACTGGAAGGACTCAGAGAGGAGTAGCACAAGCGACCGAAGACCTGGGAAACCCGCCAGCGCAAGGAGGAAGAAGCTCCCTCTGTTTATCCTTCCTTGGGAAGGTTAAGGGGTGACACAGTCACACTTGGCCGAGGCCCACGCCAAGACATCCCTGAGAGCGTGGGGTCACATCCCCAGCACTCGGGGCAGCAGAAGGTCTGTCGGGCGCCGTGCTCCATCCCTCCCCTTGTCCCCAGGGCCCCAGCACGCACAGCCCAGCGCTGGCCCTTTCGCAATCCCGGCTGCCTGGACGGGCTGCCTCGCTCTTCCCGCTTCCCTGCAAGCCTGGGGTGCCGGGAGTGTCTGTGTACGAGCTAGGGGAGCCCCGACACCCCCACCCTGCTTGGGCTGGGATCATCCCGCTCCCTGCCTGCAGGGACCCCATAGGATCAGAGCTCCGGGGTGAGCACAGCCGAGGTCTGGAGGGCAGCTGGGCTCCGCAGC
>NW_009628811.1:0-20219 GCF_000690535.1 Cariama cristata
TGCCCCCCGCCTCTTCCCTCACAGGCCCAGCCGCGACTCCCTGCAGGGATGGCACTCCCGTCCTCTGCTTTAGATACCCAGGGTGGTAGCAAAGGTGGGGATGCACCGGCAAAAAGACAGGGAGGGTTTGTGGCAGTATGGCAACACAACCGAGGATTGCGAGGGCTGATGGGATGGGTGAGACACAGCCCCACGGTGAGATGTGGCTCTTCGTGAGCCCTCAGCCGAGCAGGGCACGGCTAGAGCCTGCGGTCGATGAAAGCAACGCTGAAGAGAACCAACAGTGCTGCAAGAAAAACAACTCTGTCGCCTCGGTTTGTCATGCTGGCTTGCTGGGGCCTGTAGCTGCCGTGGAAAGTGGCGCTGCCAGCAAGAGGGTGACAAAAGGAGAGCTTAAGGCCCTGCTAAAAATCACACTTCAATGAGAAGCACAGGACAGTAGCTTGAAACCAAAGATCCTCCCCGTTGTGCTAAAAGTAAAGCTGCTTTTGGGGATGCTGGCTTATGTGGTTGTAAAGAGGTGTGGTTTTTTTTTTTTAATCTGCCCTGTTTGATGAAAGAGGCTAATGGTTATTAATACAGTAAACAGAAGGTGAGTACCTGTGCAGCAATA
Organism: Cariama cristata; assembly: GCF_000690535.1. Lineage (NCBI taxonomy): Eukaryota > Metazoa > Chordata > Aves > Cariamiformes > Cariamidae > Cariama > Cariama cristata. The sequence goes on from NW_009628811.1 coordinate 614, forward strand.
CCTCAAGGCAGGCAGGGTAATACCACTCTCAAAGGCTGCGTGTTTCTGTTCCTCCAGGGAACTTGAAGAGCAGCTGAATGATGCTAGATAGGTGCCCACGTTGCACAGTGTTTACCATACATGGCCAAAACCAAAAGCTAGTCTAACTTCCTTATACGTTTTGGCCAATATTTACAAATTCATTTGCATGTGGTTAGGTGCTTAAGGGGCCTAATTTTTCACGGAAGCAAAACACCCGTAACCCCCCCTCTAATCCTTCAGAATTCGGAGAAATAGCTGTGTCGTGATGAGCTGAGCTGAGAACCCTCCTCTTCCCTCAGGAAACTGTCAGGACTGTGAACTACTCCCTGGTAAGTGATAGCTGGGTGTGAAAACATGCAGAAAGCCTCACAGAGATACACTTGTCATGGTCTTGCTGGTCTGACTGATTACAGCTGATGGAAACATCAGATGCCACAGTAGCTACAAATTAAACAAGCAAATGTTATCCAACATTTGTTGAACTTTGACACTAGTTTAATCACTGATTCAATAAGCACGAAAGTCTCTCTTACCTACTGAGTAACACCTTGATAAAAAAATTACACACCCAAAGATTAGCGTTGCAAGCCTGCATCCCTGCCACGCACTGCCCGCGGCACCAATTACGGTGAAATTAATACCTTCCTTCTGAGAGCCAGCCCAGCACACTTTCTCTCCACCCTCCTCCCTCAGACAATCTCTTTAAAGCTAAAAAAGAAGAAAACAAAAGCACTTTGGCAGCCTCGGAGCAGGCCTGCAGGTAATCTGTAGTTTAGTGGGTTTAGATTGTGATTCATATTTTCCACGTAGGTACGTGACTTGCTGAAGGTCACACAATGAGTCAGTCGCAGAGCTGAGCATCTTGACTGCCAGTCCCACAGCCATTAATTTATAACGAGTCTTGGAGCTGTGCATGTGGCTTAAAACTTTATAAAAAACTATTAATACAAGCATATAAAATGGTACTTAAAAATATACCTATGTATAGCTCCTAGCTCAAAACTGTGGGCAAGCTTGAAACAATATTTTAATCATGTACCAGGTGATGCTTTACCCTGGACTGAAAAACTACAGCGAAGGCAGCAGTACCCAGCACTACCCAACAGCTTGGAAAAGAAACCAAAGAAGATTTTTGGCAGCCATCTAAAAAGAGAGTGATGCAGAGAGGACACAAAATGAAAGTTATCCTGAGAAGTCTAATTGAAACCTAATCCTCTCAATAACCACCACCTGAATGGCTGGTTCCTGGTTCACATTGCCACTGCAGGGAGGGATGCTCCTGCAGCACAGCTTGCTTGACATGTCGTTGGAAGAGTCACTACGGACGGACTCAGAAGGAAATGATACCTGTTGAATTTTTGCTAGCACTCCCTTAAACGTTTGGGTGGAAATGCTCCAAAGATCACTCAGATCCTGACCTGGATTAACGAACCATTTAGATCACAACAGCTCACCATACAAGGTGATGAAGAAATGCCATGAATTTCAGGGTGAAGTCTTCAACAACAGAAGGACTGGCTAAGGTTTTACACATGCTTTTTGGTTCCACTGTAAACAGTAATCTTCATCACTTCAGCTGAAGAAAATCATTCTAACAAACAGTACTTAAATTATAGCCAGAGTGATGTAAGCCTACCAACTTGTCAAAATATGTCACAAATTGTAATTTTTCTAAAGGAAAATATCCTATTACCAAATTCTTGCAGCTGCAAGGAACCTCGCAACAAAGTTTATCCTTCTATTTTATCAGTACCAACATGCCTGATTATTAAATTTTGCAGAAAAGATTCAGAATTTATTCAAAAGTACATTTCACTGGTTTTATCCATCCCACATCTTTTACCCTCTGCTCCAGCGTCGCACGATTGCTGCAAAGTCTATCTCACAGCCTTTATACGGAAACAGCACCGTGTCTACAGACTCCACCTCTGAAACTTATGTCAGCAGCTAAATTTAGCTTGCTCGCAAACATGCATCAATTCCATCGCTGCAATAAATCACGCCGGTTTGTTCTGATGATGATCTTGACATGGCTTATAAGCAACACATTCAGTATGCCCCACAGCCTTCCTTGCCAGTGCGGTGTTAGTAGTTAGAAAAGGTAAAAAAAGATCCAAACACCTGAGGCACCTCTTTCTAGGAGACATTTTGATGGCTTCTTTGGCCTGCAGTTGATATTATGCAACTTGACTTGGAGTCTCTGACAAATCTTAGATGGGCGGCAAACCCCGTCATTCAGAACCGGTGAAGTCATTTGAGGGATGAATTTGTCTCAAACATTTCAGTTTGCTTAAATCCTCATTGCTAAATATATTCTGAATGAAGGGAGATGGCTTACAGAAGGGTTTAGAGAGATCAGCAATTTAAAGTCCTGTTATTTTGCGGCTTAACTTAAGTCACGCAAAATATGGCAGACGTGACAGTTGGTGTTTCAGACCTCAAGTTTGCAGACACCCAGGTTATACAACTTTTCAAGGACTTTTATGTCTGCTATTTATCTATTTATTTCTTGAATGCTTTTCATTTATTATTATATTTAAATAACTTTACAGGAAGCACTAGGATCTCCCACCTGCAAGTTGCATATTTTTATATTTCTTCTCATGATTTGGATTCACAAGGCCAGATTCAGCAACATTGAGAAGAGCTGCTCCTGTTGGGATCAGTGATCGTACGTTTCACTTAACCTTACTGGAATGTAGTGGGTTTTTAATGTAGGGAAAAAAAAGCATTGATTGCAATGGGAAAAAAAAAACCAAACACAAGAGCCATTTTCTGTGTGTGGAAGAGCATTAGATTTACCCTTTCTGCCTCATTTTCTCAACATCTGTGGGGCACATACGGAATGGTGATGGTAGCTTTATTAAACTGCTTACAAGGCCGGTTTTTAAGGGACATTTCAGTGATCATCAAATATGGAACAGCTGCCAAACCAGAAATGTACTAACAGCCACCATGTAACAGCTCTTGATTGTGGCTAATCAATTCTGTCTCTTGGAGGGGATTACGTGTTCTGCCCAGGGAAGCGTTGCCCTGTGCTGATCGCTTCCTCAGATCCAGCAAAGCATTTGTCTGACGAGAGATAGGGAGAGCAAAATCCACTTGGTTTGGCCTTATTCAATCCTTGGCCAGAAAGGGGAGCTGTAGAATTATGGAATGAAGATAAGGAGAGCAATAAGCTCCATCAGATTTTTAAAATAACAGCCAGGAAGGGAGGGAGAAGTGTATGAGCGTGTATCAGAGCGAGCACATGGAGGAGGAGGAAGGAGGAACACGTGAAGTAAAGCAGAGGGTTAGGAGCCAGCACCCCTTCGTTTTATTCCCAGGTCTGCCCTACCTTTCTGCGTGATATCGGACGAGTCCCTGCCCCACTTCCGACCCAGGAAATTGGGGTCAGATCGCAAGCCCGCTCCCCAAAAGGTAATGCAAATCCGCTGCGGTGAGCAAGCGCTTGCGATGATGTCGTTTGTGTGCTGCTTGGAATGGATGGCAGATGCTGGAGATTGATACGTAATAAGAAGTGAAGATTAGGTCAGGATGGGTGTTAATAATTTATGCTGTTATTAATGATTTACAATACGTTTCATAAAGCACGTTTATTACTACATATACACACTCTCACGCATGTTCTATGCAGTAATACAGATGTCATACACATCCCTACCAACTCCTCTGTAGGAGAGGCATAGAAATACACGCTGCCCACAGGTTTTACAGCAAAAGGAAATCTCTAAATTAATTTCAAGCCATTCTATTTCCTCATGTATTTTTCTTCTCCATCATTGCACAGGATAATGAAATATATTTTTCTTTCTTTTTTCTTATTTTTGCAGTGAAAGGGAGATAGTCCTGATACCTAATTAAAATGTTGGGACACCGAATAAAAATGAAGCAATTAGTTGCAACAGATGGGATTTTCTTTGTCGCTATCTCCACTACACCAGATGATTAACTAGGAAAAGAGAGACAAGAAAGGAGAACGAAAAGAGAAAGAGAAAAAGAGAAAGAGAAAAAGAGAAAGAGAAAAAGAGAAAGAGAAAAAGAGAAAGAGAAAAAGAGAAAGAGAAAAAGAGAAAGAGAAAAAGAGAAAGAGAAAAAGAGAAAGCAAGCTGTATTTTATTGACAACATGAGTATCCTGGGATTGACACTTCCTATCATTCTGAATAGCAGAAAAAAAAATCAGCCAGGCATCACGAAACGAGCAGGGGCTTTGAGCAGCGAGCAGTGACGTGAGGCTTGGTGCTGTGATTCCTGCAGCACTCCACGTTACACTTATCACATAGCCTAGTCTTGTCCTCATTATTTAACCAGTTTTGAAGCCTTTTGCCATCTTGTTCTGTTTCTCTCTCTGCTGTCTAGGATCAAGTTGGACCAAAGGTGCTGGAAAAATCAGGGGTAGAAGAAAGGAATCCTATAATGGCAAATAGAAGTGAGATGCTCGCGTTCAGTTAGGTGGTATGAGATTTGGGAAGATATATGTTCAGAAACAGATTAAAAAAACCCAAACCCAGACTATGTCACATATATAGCAAAATGAGAAGCTATTCCTACTCTTCTTTATTGCAACATGTTCACAGTTCAGCACAGAACTAGATTGTCTTGATCCTCCCTCCCTCCCTGTTTCTCCTGAAGAACAAGTAGGTAAACATCTGTCAGGAGGGATTTAGCTGTAGCCAACATTGCATTAGGGATGGAGCGTGATTTCTTGTAGTCCCTTCTAACCCCCTCCCTCTGTCAGAGCACCTATTGCATCCACCTGCTCCTTCTACTCCCCGCACAGGATGCGTGCTTCTGCTGATGAAAACATCCCTCGGGCCGATCTGGCTGATGAAAACACGCCGTATCAGCTGTACCCTTTAATCAGACAAATCTCCCACTCGAGGAGGAGTGGAGAGGCTGCATAGATCCAGACACCCTGATAATAGCAGTACTAGCACTGCTTCATACATAGAGCCTAAGTCTGTCAGATGGCAGATAGTTTGCAGTGACAAATATTTCACAACCCTATTTCTTCACATTGTGAGAACGATAATGTGTCTTCAGAGGCTTCCTGAGAGGACAGGATCTATTTTTCATCGCCGTAGGCTTTTTGTTACTACCGACACACACACGAACTCTGTGGCAATGTTCATATTCTGACTTGGTTTCGTGACTTCTGTGAATGAAAGTGACAGCACAAGGTACCAAGCACCGGGGGATAATCACACCTAATTTTTAAGTAAACATGCTATTCAGTTCAAAGCTAGCATAGATTTCCTCTGCCTTAAAACATTTATTTTCCCTTATAAGGAAATCCGCAATTGCAGATTGTCAATAAAGAGAAGATGTAAAGTTGACCAGCATGGGTCTGATATGTCCTTGCAGGATCCAAACTCTGAAACAAACATTCATTTCTAATCTCTCCCTATTTCTGCATAACTGCTGTTTTACCAGTAAAATTTCAACAAAGTTCATTTATCTATAGTTTTTCAGTGAAACGGTTTCCAAGTTGATCTCATTCTCCTGAAAGGTTTATTCAGCTAAGTCACAGTGCAGAAGAAAAAGAACCTAAGGAAAAGAATGCCTGCTTTCTATGCCATAACTAAAATAAAATTATGTTGGCTCACCCAATGCCTAGAGAGACAGAGGCAAATAATCCCACATGACCGCGGGAGAAAGTATCACGGGGACACTCCTGCACTGTGTCTCTTCATGGAAAGCAGTACAGGAGTACTAGATATTATACTTCTTTATATACAGGAGAGTCTTCAAAAGCAAATCTCTTTCTCACAAAGCAGTTCAGCTGCAAGAAGTGCTTTTCCCAAGCGGACAGCAGACATGAATCAACACCTGATTTTTGTCCTGCCTCGTTACGATCACAGATTGCCAAACGTGCCCTGCGCGCATCCCATCTGTTGCTCGGCTCTGACGAGACAGCTCTTTTCTGAGAAGCCTCGCTCACCACCGCCGCGTCCCCAGCTCCCCTTGCCACCCAGCCCTGGGCTGCAACGTGCTCGGGACCCACCCCGGCCCCACGGCACCACGAGGCAGAGCCGGGCTCTGCCAACCTGCCCGTGGCATCGCCCTCACACCTCACCTTTTCTGGCAGCGCTGGCCGGTGTCGTCGCTGCCTTCCCTTCTGCCGGCTTGACCTTTTCAAAGGTTTTCTTCGCGTCGGCAACTTTGAGGACATTCTCATCCTCCTGACTCTTCCTCCCCTTCCGCTCCGGCTCCTCTGAGCCCCCTCCTCCTGCTCCTCTGAGCCCCTTCCTCCTGCAGTCCTGCCTCCAGATAGCTGCTCCGCGCCTGCAGCTGCCCACTGCTCCTTGGCAGGCTTCGCTGCATCGCTGCGGGGCTCCAGCAACGCCTCCGTCCTTGCCACGGTCTTGCTCATACTCCAAGCCAGGCTCTCTTTGCTGTGGGACCTGACGGGAGGGGCCGGCGGGGGGTTTTTCTGGCAGTATGAATCAGGTATCCCTGCATCTGCTTCACCTCCGAGCTGTTCCCTGCTCTCGAGCTGGATGCTGCTCTGTCTCGAAAGCTTTTCAGTGTCTCTAGCCACCGAAGCATAATTTGCAACCGCAGAGACCGTTCTCTCGAGGCTCTTCGTTACCTGCTTGTCTGGCTCGGGCTTCCTGGCCGGATCCTCCTCGCCGGTCTGGCCGTTCTGGCAAAGGTCCGGCGTGCCGTCAGGCTGGGGGGGGAAGCTCACCGCCTGAAGCTTTCAGCTGCCTTGCTGCTTTCTCTGGGGACGTAGGAAACAGATGTCGGTGCCTCCTGTTTGCTTTGCAAAATGTAATCCATGAGCATGGCGTTTCGCTCGAAGCTATCTGACCTGATGGGCACACTCGGCTTGTTTCCCTCCGAGGGAGAGTTCAGGGTCAGTTTATTCACTTGCCGGCTCTCTGCACTGCTTTCAGAGTCCGAACGGCTTATCTGCCTCCTTAGGACTCCTTGGCAAGCATTGAGCCTGCTTAGGCTTGGACTTGCCATCTTCCCATCCCCGGGGTAGCCCTCCTGAATCACAGGTACCTTGTGCTCTGTCACTTCCCATTCCTCCTCAGGTTCTGCCTCTGCCTCTTCGATCAGGCGCCGGTACTCGCTCTCCTCCAGCCTGTACACCACTGGCTTCACCGTCCTGCCCGTGCCCCCTCGCCTCTGCCCAACCTCCATTTCGTACACCTTTGGAGGGGCTTCTCCCTCCTCCCCTCTCCTGCACCCTTTTGACACGGGGTGGTCTTCGAAGCACGAGTCCCCTGCCAGCCCCCGCTGCCCTCTCTGCCCACTGCAGCTCATCTCTGATTTCTTGGCAGGGGCTTGCGTGTCGCTCCCAGGGTCGGGAAGGTCCCCCCTCTCCAGCCCGTGCCCCAGGCCCTCCTGGCCGATTTGCAGCAGGGTATAATCCTCGCACGTCCCTGCAGAGACTCCCTGGGAAGTAGCGCGGTCTCTCCCCCTCGCCTTACTTGTGTCATCCCGTAAATATCCATAGTACTGCCAGGTGGAGGCTTCCATGGCCGGGAGCTCAGTCACAGTAATTCCTGGTCCAAATAGCTTTGAAACGGGCCAGCCAAGATTTCTTCCCACCTTGGGTCTCAGCAGACTTTCAGCACTGCCTTCTTCTTCCTCTGCTACTGGGAGAGACGGAGGCAGCTTGGAAGCCTCCGTGCCTGGGTCATGTGAATCGGCGTTTTTTAGCCTCATGGCCAGCAGAGATGAAAATGCACGTTGGTGTGATGGAGCCCATCCTCTGCGGCGGGGCAGGAGGCTCTCTCCTAACACAACAGCTGTCAGAGTTGATGCTACGCTGGTCCCTACCCAAATATATCCCACCTGAATAACTGTAAAAGCACTTCCCAGCTTCTAAACTGCTGGTCTATAGCACTTTACAGGCAGGACTCGCTACCCGTCTGCATCTTTCTTCAGGGACTCTCCTCTTTTCCCCAACCTGCCGCAGCAATAACTCCCCACGGTCCCGTGCAGCAATCCTCCCTGGCTTCCCTCCAATCTCACTGCTTCCAGAGTGATTTACTGCCAGGTCCGTCTGCTGCGGCTCGTCTGGGCAGGATCACCTCCGTCAGCTCCTCTGTGGGTTTCACGGAGAGCCTGGAAACCCGCATCCGTGCCCCTGGCACTCTTCCCTGCCTCCCTGCCCTGCGCCTGACCGACACAGAGCATCTCCCCCAGCGCTCCTTCCTTGGAAGCGGCACGCAGCCTTGGTCCGCGTCCCAGTGTTTCGGGGAGAGGTATCGCCTGCACAGAGCACGCAGGGCAGAGACGGAGCGGCTGGACTGATCTGTGGGAATACATTATTGCTACGGGAATTGATGTGAGATCAAAAACACTACCCGGGATAAACAGAGAAGCCCGACAGCAGCCTCAGAAACAACTTTCACTTAGGAGACTCCAAAACATAACTTATCAAAAATCCCTATTAACACTCTGGGCATTTCTCTAAACAACCCACCGAGCGGGAAGTTCCTCCCTTTGGATAATTCTTCTGCCAAATGGGCTCCTGTAAACTCTCCGGAAGGAGGGGGAGCGGGAGAGCTGGAGGGCTCTAATCCATTTATACACAGCCGGGATGCCTGGCATTGCAGCGAGCAGCAGCGGCCACCACGGCTCCCACCCCAGCAGCTCTTCCCCAGCGCTTTGCCTTTTATGGTGCACGAGGTGCTGGCTGCCCGAGCCCGCTCTGGGGAAGCATCCCGAGTCGGGATGTGGGAAAACACCTACGTGATCCCTAAAGAGACCCAGGCAGCGACACAGCCTGCGCAGGCACCTCCGCAGTGCCGGGGCTGAGCCAGGTGCTGCTTCCCAGCAGGGGCTGAGTTACCCCAATATCAGCCCGAAGAGTTTGCAAAACAGCCCCCAGCACCCTGCCCACCAGCCCCAGGCTAAAGGCATCCTGCTGACACTCAGGGGGCTGGAAAACCCTGCCGGGGCCTCATCCAGAGCCCCTGGGGACCCTGGTAGCCCTCTGAGCACAGCCGTCACGCTCACACGGGCTGTGTGGGTGACACCTGGCCCACCGTTCCTCATGGTGCCACTACCTCGTCCTCTGCTCCACGAGCTGGCTCAGGAGCAAGTGCTGGCCACCGTCAAGGGGAAGGAGCGAGGGACGACGGTTATCCCAGCCCTTATCAGCCCCGGAGCCAGCCAGGCCCCCTCGCAGGGACAGTTTTTTATCAATGCACATTGCAGAGCTGCTCTGCAATGAGACAAAACACCATTTGTTACCACTGCGAGTTCTAAATCCTTGCTGAGGCTGCCCAAAACAAACACAACCGCTTCCCAGCAGGACCGGGGCCGGAGGCCGGGCTCCCGAGCCCAGCCGGGAGCAGGCGACGCTCCCTGCTGACAGCGGTGGTGGGGATGGACCTCACAGCACCCATCCCGCCAGGTACCGAAACGCTGCAGGCAAGATCTGCTGACGGTTGCGTGAGTGATGAATTTTAAAGCCAAGTCAGAGTCAGGCACTCTTGACGTTGGCACGATGACCTGATCAACAACTTGGGGTTCCTCCCCTTGAGCCAAGGCCCTTGGTCCCCCATGCCAAAGCCAAATACATTCTAGGGTTCTCATAAACCATCACGATTTGGAGAGATTGTCTCGATTTTTTTTGGCTTGCCCGGCATGGGGATCGTAGAGGCCAGGGCTGATGTGGAAGCTGCACAGCTGGGTCGTTGGCCCTGGGTTTGCCCTGCTCTGCAGCGTTTTGCACCACTTTCCTGTAAGCTGCTTATTAAACACTCGGGAAAGTCGGACATGGGAGCAATGCGGTTTCTGCTCCTGAACTGTCTGCATAAAAGGAAATGGCAGCTGCAGCAACATCGCCGCTGCCCCATCCTTCAAACCAGGGAGGAAGAGACTTTTAGGGAATATGCAACGCCCAGGGCGAAGGCCGAGGCTGGAGCAAACCCGACCGACTCCTCGGCTGCTCCCCAGCCGAGCGGCTCCCCTGGCTGAAGAAGCAGAGCTGCTGCTATCAGTACGAAACGTGCGCGCCGAGAGGACCCGCCACCGCAGCTATGCCAAACAGCAGCACGTTCGCAATGGCTGGAACGGAGAGGGAGCCTCACCACCGGCGCGGCTCAGCCCGCGCTTGCTGCAGCCCCGCATCCCCTGCCCCTCCAGCCGTTGCAGGAACCAACTCATCTCACATCAGCAGTGCTGACTCTCAGCTTCTGCTTAGAAAAATATTTACATTCCTACTTCTTTAGAGGCCAGCATGGGTGTCCAGCCATGATCCAGAGTCACAGATGCAGGGGCATCATCCCCGGAGCTGCAGGCAGCTAGAGCAGGAGCTTCTCCTCTTTGCTGCAGGAGGCTGCTGGTGTCAAAGCGCAGCAGTGGCCCTTCGCATCCTTCCTGTCACTTCTCTGCACGCATCTCTTTGCTAAATCAGCCTCGCTCACCTGCCAAATCTCAGCTTTTCCCCCCAATAACATCATTACAATATCTGCTCACTACCCCTGTGGTCACCCAACCCCAACATGAAACTGGGAAACGCTGGTAGGGAACCATCCTCTTCCATCAGGGGCAAAGAACAGAGTCGCAGGGTCCTCGAGGAGATCGGCTCCTTTCCGATTACTGCTCGGTACCACTTGTGGGCTCCTCCAGCGGGCAGGCGAGGCGAGGGGCCCGGCCGGACCTCGCATCTTCCCACCACCCCCGGGTCCTAACCAGGAGGGCGCCCAGTGCCAGGCCACCCCCGTCATCATTTGCCCATGGAGGCTTCGCGCTCAGGCATCTCCTTTCGCCAGCGAGGCTATAAATAAACCCTCCGACGGTTGCCAGAGAGAATTTGTGTTGCTCCAGATGTTGCCTGGCTTTGCCATAGCAACATCACAACAGGATGTAACATTCGGCCATAACAAGAACCGCTCCGTGAAGAACCAACTTTCCATTATAACAAGAACAAAAAAAAAGACCCACAAACTCACCGGCAGTCACAGGGCACCCTCCGGCCATCTCACGGTCCTGTCTGGTGGTGCCTCTCTAACGTGTAACCTCTTACACGCAACCCTTGAGATGCAAACCTGCAAACAGCTACGGTGGGGAGATCTCCATTCTCTGGGAAGCCGAGATGAGCAGGGAGCTTTGTCTCGTGAATCAGCCAAGGGAAGCGTGAATTCAATGAGCTAACAGCCAACATCTGACCCCAAAATGGCATTGGCTGAGGGACAGACTTAGCCCAAGGACCTCAAAAGCACGCTACAGCGAGAAAGCTGTGGTCTCCCCAAACCGGAGCTCTGGCGTGTGGGAGCCTCTGGGGCTCCCAGCTCCGCACAAACTTCCCAGCTCTGCTGTGGCTCAGCGCTGGAGAGAGTTAACCCCCAGGGTGTAAAAGCCGTACACACGCACACTCGCTCCTGCTGTTTTCCTTGGTGTGTCATCACGTAAGCATGTCTGGGCAACCCTCGGAAGGCCTTGACACAAAGCCAAGCGCTCCGTGCTGGGGCGACTCAGCCGGGGGTCTCTGTCTTTGATCAGGGGATGTCAGATGCCGGTTCCAGCTCCCGATGCTGCAGCACCCACTGCGGGTACCTGCCCACGTGGTGACAGACCAGCTCAGCACCCTGGCTCCCACATCGAGGGCAAGAGCCACATTTCCACCAGAGATGTTCTCAGATGCGAGGAGAAGACCAAAGCCCTCACAAACCCATCCCAGGGAGCCCAGGGCTGTCTTCCATCGTTTGCAAATTATTTTCCCAGCTGGTGAGCTGCTGCTCCTGTGCGAATCCGTGCAAAGCTGTGAGCGCAGCCCCGAAACGTGCCGGTGACACGAAGCGGCATCAGCCAGCACGTGCCACGTACGGCTCCAGGGTGACACTCAGCTGCAAGGTGAAAGGAAGATGTTCCCCAGCCCCTTGCTCTCACACGGCGTATCGCCGCACTCCCATCACACCGGAATTAAACCCAGGCTCTGCTAAGGCTGCAGTAGGACTTAAGTCGCTTCATTCACCCCAATGAGTTTGTGGCCTGAGCTCTGTGCGCACGAGGAGTTGGCAAATTAACATCACGGTTAGGGGCAAGTGCCGGTTCCTGCCGGGGTCCGAGAGGGTTCCAGCTCCTCAGGGCAGCCGGGCTGAGTGCTGGGGCAGGGAGGGCAGGCGGCAAATCACACTTTGCCATGCTCCGCTGATGGGTGCCAACTCCAAGCCAAATCAACCCCCAAAAAACTCCTAAAAAAGTTCCTAAAAACTTCCTAAAAAGCAAATATTTCTGGTGGGGGTTAACGACTCTTTGAGGCAATTAGCAAGTGTGCCAAAGCCAGAGAGCATCCCCAGCCTGCACTTTGCTACCCTGCCAAGGTAAACACTGACATGTTCCTCCCTGAAGCAGCTTTGAGAACGAGAACAATCCCGGGCAGTAACAAGGCTCCTCGCAGGCACACGAGACAGATGCTCACTGTTTGCCTTTAAAGGCAAAATTTGGTGAATGCCCGGGAAGGGCTGGTCCCACCTCGGGTGGATCACGGGGCGGCAGCAGGATCAGCTCAGGGCAGAAGAGCCACATCCCAGGATTTTGCTCCTCAGCTTTCACACTGGGGATGTCTCTTTGGAGGAGACTGTAGCACAGGTCTGTGGGAATTAAAAAGCCCCCGTCGCTGCGGTAGCACCAAGCCCCTCTCCAAATAAGTCGTGCTCCGTGCAGGGAGGGCTCAGCACGGCGCAGGCGTCGCCTTCACACACACGACCGCTCCGCTGCCAACATCCGCCCGGTGCCGGGGAACGCACACGGAAACGTGAGCAGCTTCTCCTTAAACCCAGCCTGGGGTCTCTGAAAAGAGGCTAGGTGGAAAATTACAGATTTCAGCTCTACTCCTGCCTCCAGGAATTAACCATATTTCTATTTCGTTCCCTTTTCCCCTTAAAAAAAACCTACAAGTGAGGCTGTGCCGCCGTCCCGGCAGCGCAGCTTAAACACATCCAGCGCTGCAAGGACACAACCGAGAGGGACAACGGCGTCTCCTGACCTGCCCTTCAGGGGTGGCAGAAAACAGCCAGGACCCCCAAAAAAGGGGAGCGCAGCCAGGACAGAGCGGAAGAGAGAACACGGGGCTGGGGACTGCCGGAGCCAGGCAGCGGCCACTGCTCAGGTGATACGTGCCCATCACCTCCTTTTCTTTCCATCCCCTCCTGCGAGGCCTGTTCCTCACCGCTGGGCTGATCCTTCCCCACCTTCAAAAATGCTGCAAAGCTCATTTGTAAAAGGGAAACAAAAAAGAGTTTATTTTTCTCACAAGAAGCACATAAAATATACAGTACATTTTTACAAACAAAAGTAAAAAAAAAGTGCATTATGCATCCCCTACCGCGGACGTACAGTACAAAAGATACTGCATATTTAAATATAAAACCAGAATTAAGAAATACCATGAAATAAAAGGAACTTTGTTATCGTAGAGTACAGCAATGCACTGGAACAGCTACACGTTACTCACCCACCCCTCCTCTCCGGGTCTGTGCTCAGGGTCTAACCAGGACGGTCTCCACCTCCCAGGTCGGGAGCCGGCTCCCGGCAGAGAGCGGGCGATGCCTGCCAGGGGGACAGCGGGACACGACCGAGCCAAACACCACCTTCGTGGAAAGGACAGCCAGGAGGACGGCGGCTATTGCTATCGCACAGACCGACAAAGCCTGGTCTGGAAATAAGGTGCCAGTTTTGTGCATTTCAGGTTTTCTGACAGAACGGGACTGGGTTTGGATTCACAGCCGGCAATCTGCTGAGCAAAGCACGGCCGGCCAGCGACGGGGCATCTTCCCAGACACCCCCCCACCCGTGTTTCTGCAGCAATGCATAGATAAACGAGGGCACCAGGAGCTGCAGCCGGCATGGCGACGTCTCAACGCAGCCTTTTGGTTTTGCCATACACAGAGCAGAAGGGAAGTGGTTAGCAGCGCTGAGCTCAGCGGGGCCGGGAGGTCGATATGCAGAAGTAGTAACGGTCTCACTGCCACTGGAAACACCAAAAGCACCAAAAAAAAAAAAAAAAAGAGAACAGCAAACAGCAGAGTTTAACAGCTCAGCATAAATACACAGTATTTGTAAACTATTATTAAGGCACTCCATTGTAAAAGAACAATTACAATACGTGGGAGAGGACAAACACATCTACCTTCTCATGCAACAAATCTAATGAACTCTGCAAGCATCATAAGTTTGGCTACAAAAATCTTCAAAGTGGTATACTGGTGCTTCTAGCGCACGTTGGCCACGAGACCGACTCCCACTAAAACCATGCCTTTATCCCGACAAGTGTCGCGACGACGCAGCGACAGAGCCCAATGAGTGAAGGGGTGGGGTTGGTCCAGCGAGAGCCGAGTCCAAGCGACAGGCGGGGGGGAAGGCGGTCAGCGCTGAAAGCAGGGGTTTGTACGCAGCAGAACTTGGCAGGCACTCGAGAAAACAGGAAGGAAATATATAGGTTCGCTTGCATCACTTAACGGAATTCTTCTGAATTTATTCAAATCTACCCTCTTTCATAAATCCCAATCTGAGCATGAACAAGGACAGGAAAAGTGATAGAAAGATAGGAAATTTATCACAGTAGATCTGGATGTGCGCACGCACCCGTGGTATGCTGACATCGGGGAGCGGGTATTTCAGTCCTGCTCTGAACACGACCCAGCGTTTTCTCAGCCCTAAAAAGCAAAGATTTGTGCGTGTTTGCCAGGGTTCCCTCACGCAGCAGCTTTTGCTTCAAACCAGCTCTCATGGGTGAAACGGGAAGCGTGCCTTAAGCTAAAGATGTACATCAAATTTAAGACTCTTTAAGGAGGGGCATTTATTTACTGATTGCCAGGCCCTACAATTCCTCACACTTAATATAAAAACGTGGGGTCTTATGCTTAAGGAAAAAAAGGTAAATTTTGGGCATGTAGGAGAGTAAAACACATGGTGCTCTTTCTCAAGACAGTGGATTTTTGATTAATACAGACTCAGAAGAACTGCTGCAGCTCTGCTCTCTTCCCCACCTCAAAGAGGGGATTTTTAAGAACAGCTTTCGATGGAGAGTGTTAAACGTGGGAGAGCTCGTGCTCACAGCCTGTGTTAAATGAGCAAATCCATCCGTTTGCCATCGCTGACCTCTTGAGATCTCTTTTGACCCCCAAACTTGCTTCAAAATATCACCCCGAAGGCACAAGCAGCCAGCACGGTTTCAGATGGGAGTCGGGAGAGCCCCAAGGTTTGGAGCACGTCCCCTACACGCTTCTCAAACTCTTCCCTCCTGACTTGGCCAGGCCATCTCACACAGAGCAGTTCTTAACCCGGCTGGCTGCCCAAAATATTCTAAGAAAACGTGCGTTTCACAGAGCATCGGTGAGCTGCGGCGTTTCAAGCATCTCCCACAGCAGGGCAGCAAGAGGAGCGCAGGGTAACGCTGGTCTGAGACCGATCCCCGAGAGCCAGCCTCTGGGGCGGGAAGGGACGCGCTGCCTCGGCTACCACTGCTGCCGAGCAGGCAGCGCCACAGGCACCTCGGCGAGGAAGAGCACGGACAGCCCCCGGCTTCCTCCCTGCAGGTCATGCCAGCTGTCCTCCCAAGGATCTCACCCACACCTTCAATATCCCTCTCTCTTTGGAGTCAGCCCGTATTTCTCTCGGACTGTTCACCCTCCCCGAGAGGAGGATTTACGCTTCTGTCACCCCTGGCAAGAGGCTGGGACACGTACACCCAGGGCTCCCCGCTCTGGGGCCACCCAGCCTCCCGACACCCAGCATAAATAACCCCCTGCACTTCGTCAACAGCTTCCCCGGCCCCCGGCAAACCAAGGACGCAGGAACCGTTCCACCAAACCCAACAGCAATCATCAGCAAAGACACACGTTCACTGATTGCCTACTGGGATTTCAAACGTGTGGAACACCAGGAGAACCATCCCTCCTCAGCCATCTCGCTGGCACAGCCTGTCACCGACAGCCCGACGAAGAAGAGTCCCCAACACAGGATCCACGACACCGACAGAACATCACACAAAGCTTCACTAGGGTCCACAGTCACTTACTGGCCAGACTCATCATTAGTACTGGGACATCACAAACCACGACGACAGCAAAAGCATCCAAAGAACACGACACCTCTCCACACGAGCATTAAGCTTGCAACGGCGACACAGTCGGCGTGTCACGCTGGCACCAACACGAGACTATGACGATTCACCCGGTCACGCAGCGAAGACGGGCTAACACCAGCAGGTCACACAGTCAACACCAACACAGCTCGACACGCCTTCACTTCACAGCTAGGTCACTCGGTGCAGTAAAGCCTCTGTCTCCGTACTCCTCCAGGCCTTTGCAGTTAACATTACGGGAACACCTTCAAACAACAGTTAAGTATTGTGGGAAAAGCCTTTTAAAAAAAAACCCCAAACCCAAACAACAAACCAAGACTAAAAGTCAGCAAGAACAGAGGTAGTGTTCATGTCACCGTTTTAAGGATTTTTCCACAAGTGCCCTGTTTTAACTAGAGACTTGTGTTTGTTCTGTTAAAACAAAAAAAAGTCATGACTAATTATTTTGTTGAGTCTTTGAAACAGAGTATTTCAGCATTTTACATATATAGATAGATAAATAGATACAAATATCTATCTATATACACATACACAACCACTTGTTATACTTGGCAAACAGTACTAGAAATAGCATCCTGCAGGACAACAGGCAATTCACACACAAAGTCCTCTTCTAAGCCATGCAATAACGTTTTATTTTCCCTTGTGCCATTCATCATGACCCATTACGGTTTTTTTTTCTCCCCACTTGGAGTACAAGGAAGGGAAGAAGAGGTGGCATCAGATGAACTACTGCAAGTCAGACGATAAAACTGCACCGGTGC
Source organism: Cariama cristata (assembly GCF_000690535.1). Lineage (NCBI taxonomy): Eukaryota > Metazoa > Chordata > Aves > Cariamiformes > Cariamidae > Cariama > Cariama cristata. The sequence continues at coordinate 17,457 of NW_009628811.1, forward strand.
AATGAATAAATGCCGTAAAAAAAAAAAAACACAACAAAAATCCACCCCCCTACTCCCCCCACAGAAGGCATCAACTTTTGCCCATCCAAAGCGTGTTCTTCAAGTTTCCGACCACTGGCTTCACTGCCAGTTTGGAGGTGACGTCTGCACTCCTCAGCGTGGATTGTGGCTCACAGAGCACGGAAGACTCGCTTGAAGCAGCCTCTTTTGAGTCCGTTACAGTTGACACGTCCATGTCACTTGATAAGTCCTCAGAGGACAAGTTAAGACATCCTAGCTTGGCGAGAGAATTGGACCTTTTCAGAGGAGAAGACACAGTCAAGCCAGCCAGCCGCAACCTGGTCTCAATTTCCTGAGTTCGCTGCTTCACCAGGCCGGGCTTGCCCCGCACGCTGTGGATACTGTCGCTGCTGGAGCTACGTGTCAGGTTGGAGCTCCGGGAGGAGGAGGGGGTGTAGCAGATGGTCTTCAAGAAGTCCTTGGTGAAACTGCTCGTGTGCTCCAACCGATACATGACAGGTGTGGAGGTTTTCTGAGAGATCCCCTCCAAGACGCGTTTCACCTCTAACTTCTCCACATCATTTTCCGCATCTTCGGGTATCAATGGGGCTGGTCCCAGGAAAGGTACGAGGCCGTGATGTGAAATCAAACCCTCGCTTTCCTCCACAATGCCGGAGTCGACTCTGCTGAGGGAGCTCTCTCTGAGCAGCGATGAGGCATCCGAGGGCAAGCTCTTCAACCGCTCCAGCTCTTTGGTGTGCTTCCTAACCAAGCCTGCTTTCTGCAGCTGAATAAGAGACTCCTGATGCTGCATCAAGTAACTGTTTGCAGTTGGCTTTTCCAAGTCTTTGCTGAACAACAAGTACTTCAGATCCTTGGTAGGTTTGCTGTCTTTTCTGGCTAGAGACTCTTCTTTTATCACTTCTGCATTAAGGAGGCTCTTGTCACAGTGTGAGTTTCTCCTGGGTGGCAGAGTTTTGACCGGGGTTTTTGGTGCATCTTTTCCTTTCTCCAAAATGCTGCAGTGTTGCTCAAGCGATTTGCAAGTGTCAGCCTCCAAAGGAGCAGTTCCTGCCGACAGAGGAAGAGGAGCCTCGTTACTTTTAGTTCTGATTGCTTCCTCTGAGTGTGCCTTGCTGGGCAGGTGGTCCGCCAAGTTGGAATTGATGTGGGAGAGGAGGGCTGGTTGCGTGCAGATGGTAGCGTTGCGACGCACAGTGCCGGGGTTCAACTTTTCGCACTGCTCCCCAAAGGAGTCAGGAGACAAACTGGTTGAGGAATACATGCAGTCAGTGCAGGACTGATAGGAAGGCTTCACCTTACTGAGGATCCCAAATACGGCATCATGCTGCAAAAAAAGAAAACGGGTACAGATAAATATGCAAAGAACAGGATGTCAGCGATCAGCAAGAGTGAGAGGCACAGAGCAGAAGACATATTTACAGCCAAGCAGATTTGAAACGAAGCCCATCTCCACTTCTCTTCAGGCCCTGCAGCAGGAACAAAACCCACAAACTTTCTCAGCAGACAGTATCTTCAACAGAAGAATACCTACCGTTTCAAGCGATGGTCATGCAAGCAAGTTGCCTGAAATGGTTTATAGGGCACTCACATGTGTGTGCTCTTTCTCTGGCATCTAAATCCATAGCTTGGGCAAGCAAAGACAATGTTCAGAAGCACTTCGAAAAGGAAGAAGCTCATCATGGAATGAAAGGCTTTATCCAAATCAAATGAAACCGTGCTATGAAGATGAGAAGAGCAGTTTCACTTGCAGCAGAGTCAGCCATGCTAATCACCTACATTTCAACTCCATACGCACCTCAAAATCCTCTGGGCAACTCCTTTTGCTGTTGTTGTTATTCAAGTTCTCTCTATTAAGCCTGCTCTCCTCCTTGTGCATGGACAAACGCCGCTTCCACTTCTCCATCGGATTTTCCTCCCTGACACCATCCTCCCCCAGGTCCCCAGGGCCCAGCAGTATCCTTCCCTTCCGGGGGCTGAAGTCCAGTTTCTTCTTCACCTCCTTCTCGCAGAAACTGCTCAGCTCTGCCAGCGGCTCTGCTGTCTCCAGGGCTTTTGCTGTTTCCAGCAGCCTTCCCTCTGAAGGTGCAGAAGGAGGCTGTCCCACCAGCGAGGCAGTGCGCTCCGCAAGCGCATCCCGCTCCAGCTCCTCCACGTGGAAAAAACCTTCCCTGTCACCGGGAATCTTGTTCTCCAGCAGCGTGTCTGAGAGGCGATGGAAGCAGTAATTAAACCCCACACACGTTTCTGTGCCGGCACGGTTGTCCAGGTATGCCGGCTGCGAAGGTGTGTCCAGGTCAGCCAGGCGGTTTTCTAGGTCGATGTCTAAGCTCTCGAGTAAGAAGTCGCCCGAGCCCATGGTGCCGTCTGTGTTCTGGGGTAGGTTGCTCTCTGCCTGCTGCTTCCACAGTTTATTGTGGCGCTGCTTGCTGGGGGAAAACACAAAGGCACAAGTGACGACCATTGAACTGCAGGATGCTCAGTACCAGGAATGTCCTCCCGCCTCTCCACAACCCAGAACCGAAAGGCTGACCGCTGGGTCCAGCCCTGCAGTCCCGCTTGGACCAAACCATCCTTAGCATCAGGATTTCATCCCTCCCGCCGGCCAACTCCAGAGTATCTTTAGTCCAGCAGACTCACAGCAGCGCCCTGCACTGCACCCATGATGGCAACAGCCCTCGGAAGGAGTCCCTCAGGGCAGAGGGACACAGAGCTCCTCCCGTGCCCCGCGCCCCCCCCCCC
>NW_009628811.1:20262-27077 GCF_000690535.1 Cariama cristata
GCTGAACCAGAGTGAAAAATTTTCCTTCCTCTTCCCCGAGTAGGGCAGAGGCCAAGCGGAGCATGCAGAAACCCTTATTAGATACTACAGTGCTTGCAATGACAAAGACTTGTGATTGGCATGGTCACCCAGAACTGCAAACGATTTGCCTCCAACGCTGCCTGAGCTCAGTTCTGCCTCATAAAACAAGAACAATGTTTTGCCGAACAGTACTGGCTGCTGAGAAATACGAACATGCCTCCCAAACGCAGAGAAACCCTCACTGAATTAAACCACAGCAGATCTCCCTAGAAGACAGCTAATTTCCATCCAGGGAGGCCTGGCACAGAGAAGGTTCAGAAAAAACACAGTTAGCCCAGGCTTCTGCATCTGCCCTTCTGAAGAGGACCCTTCAGACTACAGCACCACAGCTCTGCCAGTGTCTTTGTCTCACACGCATGCACATCGAGATCATCGACAGAAAAACGTATTGCCTGAACAGAACTCCATGGAGATTCATTGATATTTTGTGATATTAATATCTGTGATACACGAGAGGTTGCCTACAATTAGCTTCTTTACTTCCTGCAAGTCACCTTTCCATTCATCCTGTCGCCTTACCTCGCATCTAAAATGCCTTCATATTCCAAAAGCTGTCTCATGAAGCCTGCATTTGGTCTTGCAATGCTGCGTTTTTGCTTCACGTAATTATAGGCCTTTTCCAGTGACCAGCCAAATTCCTTCATTGCATAAGCTATGACAGTAGATGCTGACCGGCTCACACCCATTTTGCAGTGCACCAGGCACTTGGAATGATTCTTCCTGCAGAAGGACAAACAGGAAAATCCGTCTTTCTGGTTATGGTATCTGTTGTTACCATTTTACACAGTGGAGGGACAGTACTTTGTCCTCCTGACCACCCTAGCACCATGGCTCAGTAGGTGAGAAGATGCTTTGGATTAAGAGGACCACGAGAAGAATCCCTCTCCAGAAAAGCTGGGAGTTATGAGAAGAGCAGCCCCAGTCATGCTGCCATTTCAGAGACCACCATGAAGCCTCCTGCCTGCTCGAGTGTTTGGATATAGGGATAAGCAGGAGCAACCCGAGTATAAAAGCCCAGCGGAGTTTGACAGGCCCTGTCACCATCTCTTGTCTGCAGAGACAGCTGGGGCTAGTCCAGCACAGACACGTGTTGGTGTATTGGTGTATTTCCAGAACTTCTTGAGAAGAGGAAATGTCCTCATTTCCTTTTGGAAGCAAAACAAAATAATGATAATAATAAAAAAATAGTAATAGGAACAGGTTAATGCCAGTACAGGAAGAGAAAAGGTATGGGGAAGTTCCAGGGACACAGAAAACTCCTGGCAAAAGCAGTAATGCAAAAGCCCTGTTGCCTCCTTCGGTGGTGGTGTGGCTTCAGGGAGGGCCCAGCTCCACACTGGATTAAACACGCAGGGCACGGTGTCAGACGCCGTGGTGTGGATGTGCTCTCACGCTAAGTCGCGTCTCCCAGCCCACTTACTTGGCCTTATTTATGAAGTGGTACGCCTCGTTCCAGTGAGCCAGGAGGTCTGTTGTCTCCTCATCATACACTCGGATATTGTGATATGCGAACAAACCGGGGAAAAAATTATCAATTTCCCTGGTCACATTCAAAATGTAGTCAATGCTGGGGAGAATAAAAAGAAAAATAAAGTTGAACTGCCACGGGCATGAAAGGGAACTGACACACCTCCTGAAGTTCACGAAATCTGACACAACACAAACTGTAAGATTTTATCTACAGCCCTAATCCCGAACCCCTGGGACACATGGTGACACAGGTCATGCACATGACGTGCAGGGCCTGTCCATTCACCCATCTCTCACCACTGGCATATCCCATTCAAAGCATCCAAAAACCTCGGGCACAGGAGGGAGAAGTTTATTTTATCCCATCTGCTGAGGCTTTGTAACCTACTCAGAAACTCCTCACTGTGTGCCACACACAGCTTCTGGGACGCTGAAAGAAGAAAAGTGCATTGGCTGCGAGCGATTCGTTTGGGCAAGAGCTGGGAACAGACCTCAAGAATCACAATTTGCAGCTGCAGGCTTTAGCTGCAAAGCCATCCTTTTCTCTTCTTTCTGACCAAAAATATGAGTGTCACATGGTATCTCCCTATTCCTGCCAAATATTACAGCAGGGATTACAATGTGCCCAGGGAGAACGAATGCCCGTATTGATTTATTACCTCCTATCATTCAGACAAATCAACGACACAGGATATTTGGTTCAGAATTTGTCCAGCTTTGACTTTCAGACACTGCATGTCAAGATGCCTTCCCCGTAGGTCAAAAGTACTAACATGCTAGTTGATTTACTTGTTCAAAGATGTTCAGAAATCTGTTCCCAAGGACTCCAAATGAAACATTTCTAGTCATGCTGTTGAGCAATATTTTTCAGTTTCTCACATCAAGGTTGGTGTATGCCTTGGGCAAGCAGCAAATATTTACATGCAAAATTTTGCACTCATCCAAAAAGTGTGAAAGTAAATCAAGCCAAGAAGTGGTGTGGTGATGAGAGCGTGGTGAAAGACAGCCATGCAGCTGCCTGTCCGGGCAGGTGAGGTGGAGACTGCTCATCCACAGGAAGTTCTGCTCCATTTAGATAGAGTTTTTTTCCTAAGCTTAGCACTGTAATATTTGCTCTTTCTGCAGCCTGCAGGAATTTGCACCTGACACAACAATATGTATGGCTACTTCGCTCTCGCCTGCTACACATTGTGGGGGGTTCAGAGATCTTGATGTACTTCACAAACGAGAAGTTTTGTTATTTTCACTCTACACGTTTTTGATAGAAATGAGGTAGGAAAGATTTCTCCTGACAGTAAGTTATCCACATTGCTGAGAATGGGCCCAAACTCATCCCTACAGTCTACAAACATCATACGACATCTCAAGAGACCTGAATGTAAGTTAAAGGCAAACGACTGGAGGTTTCAGGGTATAAGGCTGGTGCTTGAAAGGTGCAGTACTCACCCTGAGCCCTGCAGCTCCTCGAGGTTGGAAGCGTTCCACTCCGAACCCTGCAACGGCCACAAAATACACATTTCAAAGGAACCCAAGAGCACCCTTTTTCCTAAGGTTCTGCAATCCCCCAGCCTCAGCAATCTTCCTTAGCTGCCAACTGAAATACTGGTGACAGCCTCTGGAACAGGAATATGGCACCAGGGTAGCCAGTGCTGCAGCTCAGCACAGAGATGTCCTGTCCTGAACAGGCAGGGACCTCCTGAAGGACAGGACAAGGACATTACATCCTCACCTATGGAGTTAGTCCTAGGCCAGCGTGTGACTGAGCACAACCCAAATCACTACCCCCAGCCACTTTGGATTTTTAAACACAGAAATAAATAGCGCAGTGAAAGAAAACAACTGTGTGGCATGACCAGGATCACAGGTATATGAGAAGTGAGGCAAATTCTGAAAGCTATGGGAGTGGTTACACCTTGGATTCCCCCCAAACCTGCAAAACAGAAAGCTAAGAAGGGTTTCACGAGCAGGTTTTGTCCTTACACATGAGCACATCCTCTGCCTCGCTCCAGACCACAACAAAACCAAACCAGCCCCACCCCACCCCACCTCCCCCCAAAAAAGACCCAAGCATAACGGGCACAAATGTGTTCATCTCAAGCAAGTCTTTGTTCCAGATGGCAGGGCCTGGTTTTGCTTGGAGTACCATCTAGTGGCAAAAGATTAGACAAAACACACGCTGTTCTGTGCTCCTGCCCAAGCTGGAATATAGCACATCACCTTCAGCCTTATTCGTTACATAGTTCTGGCCATGCCTACGGAACTTCATAAGCTCAATCGAGAAAAATGATACAGTGACCCTCATCAGAGTCAAAAAGCAAACGGCTGTCACAGCAGGGCAGCACCCACTGCTAGACCTTTTGTTTGTCATAAAAGAAAATCTCCATTGCTAGAAACAGCAAATGAACGTGCAGAGAGAACTTGAGCTATGCCATGGATCAACCTGCTAGGAAACAACCGTTGTATCAAGTCCCAGAAACAAGAACATAGCTAGAAGAAAAGGGCGTCTCTACTGCAGGCTTTTACAAGCAATATGGGTCCTGGATTAAAGGCTGCACAAAGGGTGGGATAGCGGGCTGTATCTCTTGCTTATGCTGCACAAGTCAGCCCTGACACCAAATCTAGCTTCCTTTAAGCCCAGAGACTTGTCACATCACTCCCACAGACCCTCCTGCTATTCTGGAGCTCCTAACACAGCAGCTTACCAGATATAAATGATCAAAAATCAGAGACGGTTTGTCCATCTGACCCAGGATAAGCAGCATTTCATTGTCTATAAATTCCTTGAATTCCTTCAAGTTGCAATTCATGTGTTTCTCCAGCTCATTTCGTATCTGCAGAGCAGAAAACAAAGGATGCCACCTAGAATCATGTCTGTTCAATAGAAACATTTGTTGGCACTCCTTTGCAAAACACTTTTTCTGAACTTCATTAAAAACAGCAAGAGGGATTTGACCTTTTGGAGACAAGGAATCTCACTACGTGGCATCTGTCCAAGTATCCTAGGCCCCCAAACTGAAGATCTGTAAGTAACGCTTCAGATAACATCCGAGTACAAAAAAGTGTATTTGGGGATACCTGCTTCTTAAAAAATAATTCCAGAGATAAAAAACAAGACCTTGGAGAGCAGCTAACAAAAAAATGGGAAACCCATTAGAAGCAAGGAGTGAATTATGGCAGCAGCGTTAGTGAAGAGAGAGATTTCCAATACTCTCCCGTTTTAAGACGCCAGGGCATAGACATACAGTCCTCTCGCCGCACCTCAGCTTCAGGAAGGTGCAATGCAAAGCAGCACAACTTTTTTTAACCCACCATGGGAAATGATTGCAGCAACATCAAAGTATCTTGACTGCACCAAGAGTTAAGAACACGTACACAGACAAACGAGTTCTCAGCTTACGCCTACAACTTGTAACGCTGCTGTTACACCAGAGTGTATCCGAAGCCTTCTGTGCCAAGCTTTAGGAAGGAAAGCCCTGCATGTTAATAGCCTCCCTTGGAAAACAAACAAAAACCCAACCCCAAAAAACACTAATTCCATTTTTTGCTCTGAATATGCCTGCGCTGTGGCTGGATGCATTTATACCAGCCTATGGGATGGATCCAAACTAGCTTTAGCCTTGACTTGTGATTTTCCATCCATAAACTCACTAGCAAAACATTGTCTGCAAGTCCCTCTGACATTTGTTCAGGAACAAAGAAAATAAAACCTTAAAATTAAGCTGATGGGAGAAAGGCAGGCACACACACTTTGCTTTGCACTGTCCATAAGCAAGCAAAGACCAGGACGTTCACCTAACACAGCTGTGAGGCCTCAAGCCACCAGCTGCATCTTTTGAGAGTGCTGCCTCTGCGTAATTCACAGGGATGCACCGAGGAGTAAGTGCCTGCAAATTCATTGCTTGGACATGCTTACGTGTGCTACAAACAACTGTAATGCAGGCGTCACCTCTGAGGCCACCTTGTTGGCAAAGAACCAGGCATTATGCACTTGAAAGTCACATACTTGTTACTAAGATCTTGAAAAATGCTCTCTGATGCTGATATTATCCCGATTTCCCTGCCTGGGAAACAGGAGGTATAGCAAAGCCAAAGAGCAGAGCCTTTACGGAACAGGTGGAAACACACGCTCAAAAGCCAATGACACCTAGTCATATAGGGTCTCTTCATCAGTGCAGCGCTCTGGAAAAGGAGGTGAGCAGGAATTTTTATATTTACCTCCTTAGAAGTCACATTTTCCAGGTCTTTGCTCATCATGATGCTCCGGAGTTTGGCTTTAATGAGCCGTTCTGTTCGTTCTCTTTCAGTCGGCCTGAAAAGGAAAAGGGAGATGATGTCTCCAAGCTGGCAGTGAACATACAGTGCAACTCATACGGTACAGAGGAGTGGTGGTAAAGACTTGTACTAAAAGCAATTTTTATGAGAATAATGGAAGAAAAACATTTGAAGACATTTATGAAAAGAAAGGCAATGAAGCACTGGAGGAAGAAAAGAGAGAAGGGGAGATTTCTCTCGTGAGCCAAGCCAACTTTTTCTAATAAAATTCAGAACTGACTTGTCAACAAAGAGGGCTGGAGAGTCAGGGCGGGTGGACTCCAGGTCCTGCATCGCATTCCATTCATTGATGCAGCTCTGGTCGGAGCTGATGCAGCTTTCGTAGTACGTGGCCCAGACCAAGGCCATGCCACCTGGGAAGTAGTTGTACCTTCTTGCAACTTCACAGGCTTTATGGAGGATCTGTAAAGCAGACCTGCAAGTTTGGAGAACAAATTTGTGCAGATGTGAGCAGCAGGAACAGACAGAGCAGGATTTGAGAGATTTTCACAGAGAAGAAGAAAAAAAAAATATTTTCAGCATTGTTTGTTGCAGTCTGCTTTTTTAGAGCAGCAGATTTATCGTATCAGAGTTCAAAGAGGGCAGAAACTGCACCTTGGATGCCTTCTCAAGAGCCAGTCCAAGGCAGAGGCTGAAATCTTCCCCTGATTAACAGGCAAGCACAAGGCACAAGTCGCTCTGGGATCTAATCATTAGCTAACTTGTAAAGCCAGACCAAAGAAAAATAAAGAACATGGACAATTTTCAAACCACCTTCAGCAAGGAGTCAAATGCATATTTACCAGCATTCTTGGCCTCTGACATCCTCCAGGGACAAGGCCCAGATTGGGTCATTTGTTTTTGCAAATTCTAGCATTACTTTTTTTCCTTCCTTCCCTCCTTGTTCTTTTCTCTGCCCCCTCCCCACGCCCCCCCCGCCACCGACCCCCTCT
>NW_009628811.1:27091-42309 GCF_000690535.1 Cariama cristata
TGCACTGAATACATTAACCACATCTAAGATTGCCAACAGGAGGGGCCGAGTTCAAAAATGACAGGAACAAGAGTTTCGTTCGTTTCTGTACCAAATCATCCCTAGCACGACATCCTTCTCTACATCTGTATCTTTTCGCTATCAGATGCTGTGAGGACAGGGATCTCTCGAGGCTCCAACAGGAGCCAGAAAACTGCCCAGACCAAAAGAGATCCATTTGTTCTGTGCAGGGCTGGGTAGCAGCCTCTTCAAAGAGGAATTTGCTGGCACAGCTGCTGCTGATTCAGCCACCTCTGCCTCAGTGTTCTGGAATCCCTGCACACGGGAGGAGTGACAGGAGCTGAAAGGTGAACAAGCACCCGGGGCGGCACGGAAAGTTTCCATGTGGCAGAACCCCAGGCTGGCCCCAGTAACAAGGCAGAACACGGGGAATGCCATCAGATTGGCAACGGGTCCCGAGACTCCTCCTTCAGCCGGTTAGAAAAAATATGCAGAGAGAGGAAAGACTGGGTTTGCAGCCTGATGAATTCAAGTTGATCTTTCGTATTTATTCATCTCACTAGTGCCACTTCCCTTATATTGAAGGGCACACAGCTGCTCTGAAGAGAGGCAGAAGATCCTGTTTTCAAATCGGTATTCTCACAGTCCCTTTACAGTACTGCTACCTGCTGACGCAGAGAAGGCAGCATCTCTGCTGCAGTTCACTAAATGCCAATTATGGAGAATGTTAAAATGCAGTTTGCTTATTTTGTTTTTAATTTATTCACAGAAATGACAGTCTCTTTCTCAATAAAGCTAATTAACACACATACCACATGGCTTGCACCGACACTGGCTTGAAGATGTGCATTCTTCCTGCAGTGCTCACGCTGAAGCCACTAACAGAGAGAGGAAAAAACCAAAACAATCAGAAACTGCTCTTCTCTGCATCACAAGCTGCACTCTACAAACAGCTACTGCCAGGCAGCTATAGGGGCACTCACAGGCAAAAAGAATCGGGGATGAGAATTTATATCACCGATTTTGCAACATCCTCCCAAGTAAGAATGGCAAGCGGACACCCTTCCCGGCGTAGGTGGCCAGGAACGGGAGTTCCACCCCTCGAGTGGGATTTCAGAGAACATTCACTGGCTATCACAGGTTCCACCGAGCACTTTGAGGGCAGCAAGACAAAAACTCACTGTCTGAATAAGAGGACTGCATCCATGAATCCAAAATTGGAACTTCATTTGCAAGGTGACGGAGAATCTCTCCTAGAGCAGCCCCCAAGTAGGGAAGGACATTCACATTTATCCTTTTAATGTGGTTTCTTACCCATCACCATCAAGATGGATTTTAGTATCACTCCACAGACGCAGAACCATTCCTATAGTGCAGCTTTTACTGGAAGAGAGATTGTTATACAGGATGTTAAATATAGGCCACAATGCGGTCACGCCAGTATCCTCAATTATTAATACTCTTTAATTTTTAAAATACTCAAGTCTCACTCTAGTAATTCCTAGTAACATTTTAGGCCATCAAATGCCTAACACACAAGGAGACTGGCACCTGAAGTCTAAAGGTCTACTCTGATATTAGCATGCCGATTGCTCCACATGGCTGGAGAAACCTCACACAAGCAAGAATCAAGATTACGAGCTCTTCTCTCCCCCTCCAGAGCCTGCCAGAAAGCACTGCAGTATCTGTCCCGTCCTCTTTCCTGCTGTCTCACCCTCATAAGCTCAGTGGAAGGCTGTTCCCTAACAGGACATAAAAGTGCATCTCAGCGATCTGGCTGCAGAGATTCAGCTCACTGGAGCGAGGCAGAAAGCCAGCCTTGGTAGGTGGCAGAGCAGCCACCTGCCCTTTCCAAAGGGGACCCAAGGGGCCTTTCAAAGGACTGCAGGTTCGATTTTCACTTCATCACTCTGGCCAGTAGAAGAGACAAAAACGGATTTTACGAGTTTACCTAACCTGAAAGAACTCTTTCATTTCAGAGATGCAATCTGGCAAGAAAACTGTACTATAATGGAGGGCCAGTAACTTTCAATTAGTAAATAATGAAGTTACTGAGATAGTAAAAGTTTTAAAGGAAATTGGGATGCATACAGCAACAGCCAGTTAGCAAAGAACTCAAGGGTTTTGTTTTTTTTTTTTTCCTTTCTTTTCTAAGCCTTCAGCCGCTTTCTACAGTGGATCAAAGGACTTAACAGGCCAGTTTGAACACACATGTGGACAACTTGCACTTCAGAGCTTTGCGAGAAAAAAATGTTTTTTATTAAACACATGTAAAAGGACTAAAACCCACAAAAGGGCCCGACTAGTCAAACTGTCAGCAGTCAGAACACTTACAGCTTAGCAGTGACATTTCAGCCCCAACACAGAGCCACGGAGTCACTCAATGAAGTGGCTAATGCCAACCGACTTCTTTATGCATGCAACTTACCCTTAATTAACAAAAACTTTGGCTTTCAGGGCAGGCAGTAACTGAAATGGCAGATAACCTTACAGTTAGGATGGATTTATTGTAACTTTTCCATCTTTCCTCTTGTCTCACATCAATAATCACCAGGAGCAAATTATGGCAAAGTTGTTTCAGATTTGAGGATGACATAGCAAACATCCACTGCTGTTGCACACTAAGTGTGTCATCAGGAAATGCTACTTTAGAGTTTCTTCCGAAACACTAATGGCAGTAATTTAACAGCAGATATAAAGGGCGGCATCAAAGTCAATGACAATAATCTTATTAGGAAGGCACAGCTAGGAGTTTCCCTATAGGTCTCACTGCAGGGCAAAAGCTCCCCCCTTCCGCTTATAGCAATGGAAACAACCACTAAGGTTTTCCAAAAAGAAAACAAAAGTCACACTGGCCGCACCAGCACAACATGGCAGCCTGCTACATCAGAGAACAGAAATAACAGTCTGGAAGCTCTGACGTCTAACTCCAGCTCTGCCAAATCAGCCCTGTCTCTCCGAGCCAAGAGCTTTTCTGCCTTGATTTACTCACCTAGAACTGGAATAATGTGAGAGGGTCTGCGGTAACAAAATATTTTATTTGCCTTTCAAAATATTATGTGCTCTTATCAGTTAGACAAAAGCAACAGCTCATTACTGACACATTTGTTTGTTGATTTTGGAGGTACTTTTGCAGTATTGTTTTTTGATGTTATTTGGCAACTAAGCTACCTCCCCAAAAACCAGCTCCATTGCATCACACCATGAACAGACTTGAAGTCTGGTGGACAGAGTAAGTTCCATTTTGCAAATGTGTCTGCAAGAGCATTTTGTAGTGAGCAGAGAGCAAACTACCACAGATGAGGTAGATGCTGCGGCCCTACAGATGGATTACATATGAATGCTTTGCCTACAACTGCCCAGACAGCCCTGAGATTCCAAAGAGACTGAAAACTTTCTGGAACAAAAAATCACCCTCTCACTCTCATAACTGGTCAGAAAACTCAACACATGTCCTTTCTCTTGCTAGAATTTGCAGATACAACTGCTTGGGGACAGTTTGGCGTTGACAGGCTTTCCAGAGAACCCAGTCTGCCTGACTTCCAAGCCCAGCCTTGCCTTAGACATACCTCTCCTTGCTGGAGAAATCCACACCCAGCAGAATATTTTCTTCTGTGTCCTGTCGTCCGCTGCTGTATACAACCACCATGTACCGGACTCGGTCTGTCCATACACTTTCCAAACGGACAGCCTAGAAAAAGGTCATCAAGCTCTGCAAACTAGCTTTTGGACAATTATTACTTCCATTGCTGCCAAATTTTTTCTTTTTAAGGTGTAATTGCGCTCAAAAGCTTTATTTAGCTGCAGTATGAAAGACATAGGGAGAGACGGTCCATCTTCCAGCAAGGCTAGTTGCCACTTTGACTTGGCATCGGGTGGGGAGAAGATTAGCCTAGATCATCTGACCCAGTTTGGAGAAATACTACAAAATGTAACCTGAAGATTTGTTCTAAAGAGATTCAACTAGAAAGTTGGTAAAAACATTGGTCATGCACTGAACTGAAAACAGAGGCAGGCTCAGAGGATTCTTCCACTCACAAGCCTTCACTGAAATATGTTAGCCATGCTGGAGGGGATAACTCACATAGATTTTTCTGCAGTGACTTTTATAGCCTCTACAGATTTCTTTAGAAGAAAGCCCAGCCCCATGCAGATGCAATTTCAAGACTGACTTAAGAGTCTCCACCAGCATCAGCAAGGTCCTTGTCTCTTCTCCTGTACTAGTGTTTGCCACCTGACTAGAAAATTAAATCTAAGAAAACAAACACACTTCAGACAGATCAGTCTCCTGACCCAACTCATCACCTGGATGTAAGGACCAGGGCAAAAGGAACGGACAGGAAAACACAGTAGGGCTGGCAACCAGCACAGAGTTAAGCTGACTCCGAAACCTAGGATTTGCCAATGCTTTTCATGAACCTCTACAGGTCTGTTTCAAATGCGTCCAACAGAAAGGAGAGCAGAAAAACGCATCTTTTCTTACCAGTTTGATCCTATCCTCACAGCGAAGGAGGTTGATCATCACCTGGAGGTGCTGGGGCAAATCACCTGCAGAGAAATAATCAGAAAGGGTGTCTCACTTGTTGCACTAAGAATGGGCAGAGTCTTGACCTTTAATGAAACTGGAAGTTTCTCAGTTAAAAAAATACCATTTAAGGGAGGCCAACTAACTTTGCTGTCCCAGACAATACTAACAGAAGTGAGCTTCTTGGATGAGCGTTATCTGGCTGTGTGAGAACTCGACCTTACGGTATTTGGAAGCTACCAAATATATCGAGACCACCTGCGACTAGAAAAAATGATGATACTTTTCCTGTTACAGCATCTTAGAGAAGACACAAAAATACAGGCACTGAGGACAAGGGAGGAAGAGGCAGGAGGAACAACTCTGATTAAAAAAAAAAAGGAACAAAGGAGAACAGAAAAGCTTGGGACTTGTGAAACACATATAGCATCGTGGGATCAGCCCCACTGGCCTTATGGAGGGCGTATCTGAACACGAGAAACTTCTGAGGAGGAAGGGCTGTAGGAGTGGCCCGGTTTGGGCGATGGATCCCTTCTGTCTCAAACAAAGTGCTGCTCATGCAACAAGTCCCTTAGGCTCTACAGCGGTGGGTACATTTGTTTGGTGAAAGCAAGCAAGAGGAACAAGGAATCTACAAGAAAACAAAACAAGTTCACATCTAATAACTTGGTAATGCACTCATAACTTTCCATACAAGATAAAATTCCTTCCGTAGGATGTTTGCTGGGCATATAAAATTGCTGACAATGAAAGAGACCCAAAGCCAAGCTTGGCATTCAAACACCCTCTTTGTGCTCGGAGTGTTTACTAAGCAGCAGACACACAGTACCACACTGTGCCTTTCCCACATGCTCCTGCTCTCAAAATGCCCCGATGATCTTATTTCTTCTTTCCCAGTAATCACTTATTCCAAAACTGTCAAAGACAGAAGGCATAAAAACACTGGGTCTGTAGAATCCACTTTCCTGAGCCCCCCTATCGGCTTAGCAGTCCTTATGTACGTTCACCATACAGCTCCCTACCGCTTCTTCCCACCAGTTTGGTACACTGGAGGGAACTGGGGGAAGAAGGACAGTCTATTCTTAAACCATGATCAACTCTTACAGGCCAGATTGTGATGAGTTAACTGAAAAGGGGATTTTCCTGAAACCAGGAAAGGGGATATAAGGACCTAAGAAACATACGTCTATCCAGAGCCCCAAATCCTGTTAAAATGTTCCTCACTCTTACAAGCAACATCAAACAAAACCAGCAACAGGTAGTTTTGAAAGAACAAATGCTGTCAGCTGGACTGAAAGCCCCAAGCTTCAGATTATTGGAGGCTGACAGAACACTCGGAGAAATGTCCCCACCATGCTGAATCAGAACCTCAATAACTACAGAAGAGGTGCTACAGCCCTGTGACTCAGCCCATCCAATTTTCCTCCCCACAGGCCAAAGGGGAAGGCAAAGATCAAATCACTGAAGCACCAGCGACATCTCTTCATCTGCGGCTGCGGAAAACAGGGATACATATTCAGCACAGACCTTCTGGCTCAGCAGGCTTCCCTGCCTAAAGAATGCCATGCTGAATGCCATAATGTCTGCAGAGAATAAATTCCTACTCCAGTTACAGTTCTGAGATAACGACAAAGGTTTAAACAAAGACTCAATAATCATACGTTCCCATTTGAATCAAGTGGGCTGACAAACCTGGTTTTCCTCAGCAGGTTGTACAAGGATCACTGCGACAATTAGAGGAATCATCCACCCACCCAGGCGGGCTATTAGCCTGTACGCATGGACGGGATGAGCAGCAAAGCAAGAGGCAAAAAGAATTTCAGTAGGTGATTGAATCCACTACCTGCATGTTTGTGAGGATGCTGGAGACTTCGCTGGCCCTGGGAGCTGTTTCCTTGTTGTAAGAAAAGGGCTGCGCCTTTCACCATGAAAAAGCTCTCGCTTAGGCTGGAAAACAAATGACAGAGGAAGTCAACTGAAAGGAAATATCAGCAAAATGCGTGCTCAGGTCTGTGCGCCCAGGGAAGGAAGGGCTTCCCCTCACTAAAACGTAGTAGGATTTTGCCATTAGAAACTGTTCCCAAAGTTCGATCCTGCCACTTGCATGGCATGGCTCCAGGATTATTCATGGATTATTCACGTGTCATCTTCCACCAACATTTTATTACTTGGCCATTGCAGGAGATACTTGCATGAGCTGTCATGGGTTGGAAATTACTTTATCATTTGATTGTCAAATTCTGTAACTTAAGAACAGTAGAGGGTAGGACTTTTTACAGGTTTAGACCTGTAAAATGACTAAAGATCAGGTTCCGAGTCAATCAGTTCCTACTAATTCCAGTTCTTGAGCTTTCTTTGGAATGCAAAAACAAGAACATGCAACCATAAACTGTCTGTAGATTTAAAGAGGAAGGGAGGGCAGACAAAACCCGCACATCACAAGAGAAAGGAAACTGCACTGAAACCTCAGGGGGAAAAAACAACTGACACAATAGCAAAGATTTTGCTTTGCTCTGGCTAGATACAGCTGCCCTGGAAAATACTACTGATAAGGCGGCAGGTCACAGTATGTGCAAACACATAATGATATTTCCACAGAGTCAAATGACACGCGGGCCCCAGAACACAACTAAAGAGAAGCCTGAACAAAATCAGCAGTTACAGTAAGCACCAGCACAAGCCTAATTACATATTACCATAATGCACTCATGAACCTTTTAGAAACAGACTTGGACCTAAGCGGTAAAGTTGGCATTTCCCACAAGGCTGAAAATCAACATCTACTAAGCTACCTTTTAGTTGCCACAGTAACTGCTTACGCTGCATTTCCTACACCGCTCAAAACATCACAAGAGACATTCCTTGTTACAAAGCCCAATTTTCTGCCGTCCTACACTTCCAAACATAGATCATCATTAATTACTGTCTGCTATCTACTAAATATAACTGCTCCATTATGAGATTGTGCTACACGGGAGTCACTTATGCTACAGAAAATGATCCCACAGGAGTTACTATTCCCAGCCGTCATCTCTCCTGTACTTTATCTGGGGTCTTTGCCTTTGGGCAGAAGTGAGCACTAATGCTCCATTCTACCTTGGTGTTTTTGCGAAGATAGACACAAATTTAATGTCTTTTCAGCTTTCGCTGCAAGCTCAGCTTTTCTCTTCTCTGAGGGAGAAGCTCCCAGCAAAGGTTTCCAAGCAAAGCTTCCTCATTTTTCAACTGATTCTTCAAGGTGCAAAATACCCAGAAAAAAAATCTGGATCAAGTTTAAATTTCAGATTTCAGCTGCTTTTAAAAAGTGAACTAAAATTTTTGCCTAAGTTCCAGGCTCCACGAGTCATACATCAGATCAATAAAACGCCAGCAGGACAACTGCACTCTAATTAAAACAAGCTTTTCTCCATTTACGCTCCCACAATATTCCAGCACTCACCACTCACTTCGCTAGCAAGTTGTGTCTGAACAGGAGCCGCGCAGAGTTTGCTTGTGATCCGAAACACCGGCCCTGCTCTGCCTGGCACACACGCCAAAGGCAAGAATTTCTGCAAAGGGGAATTTGGTTCATTCCGTAAGTGAGCCAGGAAGAGTCTTGTTTCCTTTGCACACCAGATTTCAAAGGAAAGCATTAAAAAAAGGCCAGAAGTTACACAAAAGCAGTGACACCAACACAATGTATAGGATATTCAGCTAGATACCAGCTTCACGCACACTCATCTGTTTTTTCAGCAAGAGGAAGGGAATGGTTAGATAATGCACGAGGAGATAATTCACAGTATTCCTGTCCCAAGAACTTCGGGAAGTATTTCTTTGGGAAAGTGGAAAAAATATCCCAAAGGATATTCTTTTATCCCTAATAAAGTACTGACTGGGATTTCTACAGCAGAAGAAAAACCTCAGAAGAGACACGAGTTCCTTCCCAAAGGCATCGGTAACTCCTGCTCTGACAGTTCATCTCGCCTGATGGTCTCCTCTCTGCAGTCAGGAAATCTTTCACAATAAAGCAGAATATTCCCAGTTGCAGGCAAACGAGAAACCTGCGCTGCAGGAGCAGAAAGCAATTGCAGGAAAAGGACAGCCCACATAGCAAAATTTTTGTCACCGTGTATTCATCTGCGTGGAAATGAATCGGAAAGCAAAGTCAAAGAACCTGTTGAGAGCAAGGCTTCTTTTTTAATTTCAATGTTTGTTTCCTAAACCGTACGCTACCTTTACACGGCGCAGCGTGCCGTGAGTCGGACTGCCCGTACCTCCCCACCACTACCCGCGCTCCCCCATTTCCACATACGCTCCCATTTCCATACGACCAGCACGGTGCCATACAGAGGTAACGCATTCAAGCGCCTCTTTGCAAAAAACTCCTATTTTAAAGCAACATTACCCAACACCGTCCCTCATCTCCGCTCTAGGAACACTCTTTGCTCTCAGTCACTTCATACAACCGCCCTAAAAGACAGCTAACAAAATAAAAGTAAGAAAAAGGCAAGGCACAATACTCCAACACGGTTTAAAAAATCCCTTTTAAATCTTGCAGTTCCAGTAAACAACTAAAACTCCAGTCGTTTTAAAAGATCTCCTAAAGAACAGAAAAATCCTATCGTTAAAGAACATCCCCAACTTTTGACCCTCGGCAGCAGTGATAAATGCCCTAGTAAGCAGCATTTGTTAGCAGCATAAAAACGAGTGGCTTATACATACTAATTTGGACTGGTTTTCTTTGAACAGCAGAAGCATTGTGCTGGCCCAAGAGTCAGACAGAAGTCAGTAAATTCGAAAAGATTCATAACTAGCTGTAAAACTCACATCCTTTCGCTTCTAAACCCATTAAAAAAGAAAAGAAGGAAAAGAAAAGGTTGACCGTATATTCTGTGCGGAGCAGAGAAATCGCGTCTGTTGATGCTACCCAGGAACTGGATGACTTTTACAGAACACTGTGTCTTCCACTGATATCCTGG
This sequence comes from Cariama cristata, assembly GCF_000690535.1. Taxonomy (NCBI): domain Eukaryota; kingdom Metazoa; phylum Chordata; class Aves; order Cariamiformes; family Cariamidae; genus Cariama; species Cariama cristata. The sequence continues at coordinate 36,575 of NW_009628811.1, forward strand.
CTTGAAAAAGCACTTGTCCTAACATATCCTGATGAAAGAGGGCCATTCAAGAGGGGGAAAAAACCAGCTGAGGCTCGTCTAATCATTTCCCTCCTCCAGCCTTGTTTGTTTGTTTGCTTCCTCCCGCATGCTCCGAAGGCAACCACAAAGCGAAGCAGCCTGTTGCTGTACAAAGTCCGTATTCCCTGGGACAGGACTAGATAAAAAGCATCATATCGACTAACGCCTGTTCACTTCTTTACAATTAAAACGCTGCATGCCACCGCTGGAATATAGATGTGACAAAGGCATTAGCTGTCAAATTAAAATGCTTCTCCACTTACTGTACAGCTGCCACGGTTTGATTTTCAGAGTGACTCGTGAGTTACTGAGCTACTACTGAACAAGAAAGTCTTTCAGGTGGCTTGGTATTTATTTGTTAGCAGCTGGCTATAATCACTGGAGACTTGTGTCTTACAGACCCCTGGCTAATTCTTTCTCTAGGCATAAACCATAATGACACACTCGCGTTTCGCTAGCCTAACCAGGGGGAGAAGCAGCTTTCTGTTCAATTTTCACCCAGCCCGACTGGCATGCACAACAGAAACCACCCATTCCCTGGATGCCCTTCCAGGAATCCTGACCAGCACAGCTACTTTACAGGAGTCATGTCAGGCTCTCAAATAAACGCAGAGCCCACTAGTTTTGTCACAGCCCCAGGACCCTGGTGCTCCAGTACAGCTGCAGCCCAGTCCTCCTTCCACTCCATAACCTCGGCTTACCAAACTAACGGCACTAACCCCGTAACAGAGGTAAAAACCTATGTTTACAAGCATCTGGGCAATGCCAAGAGTGTCAACAGGAGGGTACAGATAGCTACGGTGCTTTGCTGTCCATAACGCAGGGGCACTTCTGCACCCAGAGGGATGGCACCCAGGGGCTGGCAAGGAGCGGGTGCTTAATGGCCACAGCACCGCTGAGAGAAGGCTCCAGCATCTCTTGCTTCACTGTCCCTTGCTCCATCCCTTGGCTCCGCGCTGCTCAACTTGAAAAGGAAATATTTCTTCCCCTTTGAGAAAGCTCCAGAAGAGCGTGGCTGCAACACACATCAATTACATTTCAAGTTGCTTAAGACGACAATAGGCAGTGCCTTTTAATTATTATGAAATGCCGCTGCTCGGATCCACAAATGCCAATAAGCAATCTGTTAAAAACACTGGATTTCAGAACAAGAGACAGAGCTGCTCGTGTTACTGGACAGACAGAGCAAGCTGGAAGCCAGCTGCCAGTACCAGAACAATTTTCCCTAAGCAGCTTGCTTTGCCGTTGTGGCTCAGGCTGTGATGTATCCCAGTAAGAAACCTTGTGTGCCTCGGGTATTGGAGTTCCCCGTTTTAATGGGAAATCTCACATAAGACGTAATCATCTTGCAGGATACAAGAAAACACTCTATTAATATATCTTACAGCTACATAACTCATCTCAAAATAAATATCCATACACAGAAGTTAGTAGAGAGAAAAGCACTTTCCCTTGGAAGACACAGCCAAGCCTGAGGTTGATTCAGTAGTCTCTTGCTAGTCTAAGAATTAAAAATAGTATCTAGCTAAAAGAGGCAGAACACAGAAACATCAGAGTCTGTGTCTGGTCGGGTATCCCTGCTGCTCTCAGAACTGCCACAGGATCGCTCGGTGCACGGGATGCCCAAGAACCCTGGCTTATCACCACACCTCCAATAACCCTCAGTACTTCTGGAGCCATAATAAACTTGTTATCTTTGGGTTTCTTGGTTGTGATCAGTAACAAACGCATTTAGTCCAAGTGCTGTTCAGATCTGCTTGCTTACAGCTCTAGTCTCAGGGCATATTTTAGTGCTGAGTTCATGTAGCAAACGAGCAAACTTCCACTCTGCCTGGCTTGGCTTTGCATGTTCCTTGGGGATACGGAGAGCCTCGTGCTCCAGCAAGAGGCAGGTCCGAGGGCAGGGAGCTCAGGGAGCAGAGAAGGGAGCTGCTCCTCGCACAGCCGTGCCTCAAGAGCAGCCCAGCACCCCCAAAAGACCGAGGCACATGCACCTGATGGGTCTCACAAGCTTGCTTCAGGTAACGTTCAGAGCTCACCTCTGCCTGGCCGTTACATTGAACTGATATCCTCCTCTCCCAAAGAGAGATATTCCACATGTCCTTTTAAGATACCTGCTTCCACCTGAAGCTTTCCTTGTTTCTATTTAACCTTTTATCTTGAGCAACTCTCACATTCTTGACCTGATGCGTGCTTGTGCGGCTCGGGCACAGACCTCTGTGTTCCAGAAAAGCTCTGCAATGAAGCCTTGCCCAGGCACAGGGCCACCATCATGCTCTCCAGGCACTAAATCTCTGTCAAATTAAGTTTCTTAATTTCTCCCTCATTAATGGAACAAAACATACATGTGGTGCAGGGGCACAGAATGTCATCTATCCAGCAGGGCTGAGCCAGAGCACTCGGGGGACAGCGATGGCCTCTGGGCTCATCTGACGGCGGCGTTGGAGCAGGAACATCCCTTTGCCCCAGCATCCATCAACGCCGTGGTTAGGTGCAGGGATGCTTGTCCTGCCCTTCTGACCCACTGCATGCAGATCTCTCCCCGTGCCCAGAGGACCTGCCCTCCTGCAACCAGGTCTGTGTTTCAGGGGAGATTAAAAAAAAAAAAAAAAAGAAAAAAAGGGCAATATTAGCTTCTCTCAAAATTGGTCGCAGTTTTACAAAGGCATGAACATGGTAGCACCTCCTGGTTCCTTGAGTTTTATGGCATCTTCTGCTCAAAATGTTTCCAAACTGATAAGGTGAGGAAAAAACAGGTCTCCCGAGCTCCACAAAATTAAACTTCCCTTTTCCATAGCCCCTTTGATAAGAAGGAAGAGAACTGATTTTTTTTTTCCCCTCCTTTTCTTCTCAGCTGTTTTCTGCTCAGTCTGGAAAAAGCCCAGCCATCCCAGGGCAATTAAGCAAGAACACAAAACGCAGCCCTGGAGAGGGGCATCCCCCGTGCACATCTGTGCCGCAGCTCGGGGACCGAGCCAGTCCCCTCGGATGCTCCTGCAGCCCGGCCAGACCTTCAACGTGCCGGAGGGTGGATTTTAAGACAGGGCACTGCCGGAGCAAGCCAGAGGGCCATCGCGCAGCCATACCGAAATAGCAACGTAAACTACAATGGAAACGAGAACATCAAGCCGAAAGGAAGATGCGGGGAGAAGAAATAGCAGGAAGGCAAGGCAGCAGCTGCACGGCCCCGGCTTCCCAAGCCAAGCCGACAATTAAAGCGTACTGACTGCTTGTTTTGGCTTGATAGAAGGCACATCAGATAACACTTCCTGACCAAGAAAGGGGCCTTCCGAAGGGGTCTGAGCCACACGAAACAGTGCCAGGGAAAAAATGAACTTCAAAGTTACCTCCTCACGTGCTACCGTACAACCTGAGAAACAGAAATGGGTGCTTTAACAGCAGCAGCAAGTCATTGCTCATGCTTTTTTAAAAAGTACTTTGTGTGTTTCCAAGTGGCCTTTGCTCTGTGTCACACACCAGTCATGCAGAGTTCAGGGCCACAGAAAGATTAAATGAAACATAAAGGAATTACCTCTACAAATATAGCTGAGACTATCACCACAACCATCCCTGCTTAACTCAACACGGAGCAGGCTGCCATGCAGAGGGACAAGCAGAGAGCTCCCAGGCAGCAGGACCAGGAAAGACCCAGTTTCAACACGTGCAATGCTGTTTTAAAACAAAGTGCTATTGCATCTATGCGTAGACTTTGTGAAATGCTGATAAACTGACCTGTGATCAGAACCGCAGGTGCCCAACACACCTGCTAAAGCTGGCAAGAGCTGCCAGAATCACTGGGATTGAGATGCTCTACCTCCACTGAAGTCTCTGCAGCTACCTTCAGGGCAACTTTTGGAAACATTTGTCTTCTGAAATACTATTTTATCATCCAAAGCGTGAGGCAGGAAAGCTCTTTCCATACTCATGGCTATGTTAGGCTTGTGGCTTTGATTAGCTATAAAAAGTCATCATTCTCAGATTTCCTGAGCTGAAGACAAGTCACTCCAAGAAGAAACCCAAAATGTAAGCTGTGAAGGTCTGACGTTCCTTCAGACACACAGAGAACATCTCCCCTTCCTCAGATGCAACCGGGGCACCATCACGCAACAGCAAAAAGTTGCCTGGAAGCAGGCCAGGCAGGAGCCCCTGCTGAGGAGTGGGGGGGGTCTTGTAATGCCTCCCCGCAGGGGCAAACATCTCCCCATCTATTTCAAAGGACAGTGAGACGGTCAGGCAGGCAGGAAGAGCCGGCGGGCTTCGCTCTCGTGTTTTTAGCAGCGCAGTAACAAAAAGGGGAGTCTGAGCATGTATTGTTCGGCTGAAAGGCGTGGGCCACATCCACAGCGCAAGAATGCTAAGAAGGGTTTGAGACACTGTGGGTCATTCACAGTGCCAGATACAAATGCTCCTCGAGCACAAAGAGGAAAAAGAAAAAAAAAAAAAGAAATCAATCATGAAGCCCACAAAAGCTAATTTCCTAACATAAATAGACTGCTGATGATGTGCCTCCAGCCACTCCTGCGCACCGGGTGAGAGATGCTTTGGGCTCAAGAAGCGATCGCCCCAGCTCCGCACAGAGCCGAACCGGGTCAGCCATGCATAACCCACGCTGGGACGGCACACAGCTCCAACCCGGGCTGTGCCTGCAGGCAACACCGGAGCAGCTCGAATAAACCATCCAAGAGAAAAGGCAGGAAGAGGGAAGCGAACAAATTAGCAGGATCATTCCCTGTTCCAGCAGACTTGAGCAAAATAAGTTAGCAGAACAACTCCCAAACGGCCAGGAAAGAGAAAATTCTAGGAATCCCTATTACTTGGACAGTGAAAAGCCAAATAAAATAAGAGATTGTTTCACAAGGAAAAAGAAATCCTTTTTGCTTGTCCCATTAATCACAGAGTTCAAAAAGCCACAAGGCTGATCACAGCATCATCCAGCTATGCGACGTGCTTGGAACTAACAGTTTGAATCGCAACGAGCATTTCTGAGATTCCCGCTGAAACACGATGTCACTCTTGTGACAGCTACTGTCTCAGGAGGCCAGGGCCAGATCCACTCCGAACCTCAGCCTGCACGACTGCCCATTCAACTGCTATAAAGAAACCTTCCTCTCACTCTTAGGAGAGGAGTATTAACCCTACAGAGACTCCCCCAGCATCCACGTCCCCAGTGTGTGCCTGGGGACCAACCCCAGCCCTCTGCAGCAGCCCCACGACCGCCCAGCCTGCGGAGCAATGCTTCTCCATACAGCTACAGGGAGCAGCTCACGCTTGCCTAGACTCACAAACTCAAAGGGCAAGGCTAGGGAAAGCGGCAGCCAGCACAGGGAAGCGCAATAGGTGTATACAGAGGTCCCAGCATTACCAAGAACATGGTTTTCCAGTCTAGTGCATGCTCTGCCATGCAGCATCCTGGTGGTCTGAGGGAAGTCGAGAGTTGGGGTTGTTCAGCCTGGAGAAGAGAAGGCTCCAGGGAGACCTTAGAGCGACCTTCCAGTACCTAAGGGGGCCTACAAGAAAGCTGGGGAGGGACTTTTTACAAAGGCATGGGGTGATAGGACAAGGGGCAATGGCTTTAAACTGGAAGAGAGAAGATTTAGATGAGATACGAGGAAGAAATTCTTCCCGGTGAGGGTGGTGAGGCACTGGCAGAGGTTGCCCAGAGAAGCTGTGGCTGC
>NW_009628811.1:42340-46663 GCF_000690535.1 Cariama cristata
CTGGAAGCGGTCAAGGCCAGTTTGGATGGGGCTTTGAGCAGCCTGGTCTGGTGGGAGGTGTCCCTGCCCATGGCAGGGGAGTTGGAATGAGGTGAGCTTTAAGGTCCCTTCCAAACAAACCATTCTAAGATTCCCAAAACACTGCCTCCCTTCTTCCCCCACACTAACCCAAAAGACATCCTGTGTTTTCCTACAAGTCATTTTTTGGGATGTTGTTGTTGCCATGTTATTGCCACAGCTGTTCCATGACCACAGGTAGGGAGGTGGACAGACCACAAGCCCGGGAGTGCCATGGAGGTGTCCCAGAGCCGTGGTTCAAGCTAAAGGAGAGGTGAGATGATGCCAGCCCCCAGGTTCCCGCCATGGAGGGCACATCAAAGGCAGAGCCTCCTACCCACACTCCCAGGCAGGAGCCGATCCTGCTCCCGTCCTCCTCCCCAGCCAAGCTGTCGGCACATCGGCTGACCCTCCTGCATTCCTTCCGTCAACTCATTGTTTTAATCCTGTAAACTATTTTATTAAGTCACCCCACTTCACCCACTCAGCAGTGTCTCCCGGAGACAGGCCAGAGAAACAAGTGGAAACTCTCCAACGGCACCACTGGAAAAGAAAAGGAAGGTGAATAATAGTTTCAAGGATTAAAAAAAAGCAACTTCCAAGCAGCATGCACAAAGGTCAGCCAGGACACAGACAACGGCATAGGAAGCACGACTGAGAACGCTGCAGGCAGCGGTGGCACAGCAACCCAAAAAACAGCTTAGCTGCTGGGTTTCAGAATGACTCCAAAAAAGGCAGCAGAGACCAGGGAGTACTTGACACATTGGTAATGGGTAAAAATAAAATAAAATAAATCTAGACGGATCATGCAGGGTAAAAGCAGAGTGAGAAAAGTTCTAGCTCAACCCCGACACCCCCTCTAGTGTTTAGCTAGACCGCAGCCTGCCTTCCCAGCTCCCCCAAGGGTAGGCAGCCAGCACCCCATGGGGAGGAGGCACACCCCAGAAATCAGGAGACCACCAGCCAGGGCCAAAGCTAGGTCAATATGGAAAAGTGTTGGTAAAAACCTCAGGATCGTCCCTTCTTTTTCCCCCCGCCACTCCAAACCCATCTTTTACAAGCAGAATCAGTGTTGCAGAGAGAAGCAAACATCTGCTAAGTCCAAAAAATTTGGCAGGGCTGGAAGGGAGATGCCCACACACAGGCACGCTGCGAGCAGCCCAACAGGCAGCCGTCTCCGCAGGGATGCGAGTGTTGGACCTGACCGTTTAGACGGCAGACAGGGCAAATAAGCAACCTGGCAGCTCTCCGGAAAATCTGAAAGGGACATTTTGTCCCGTTCCCTGCATTTCTGGATGCCTTGGCCCCTGATGCTAAGCCCCAGAGGTCTTCTGCCCAGCAGTCAACAGCACACCACCACAGATCCCCCAGCAGCTGCCTTCACTAGCAATTCTTGCAGCAAGGATTTCTTTGAGAAACACAGGTGAGCTGGTGTGGTTTTGGCAGGTCTGTCAGTTTGGCAAGTCCCTCTGCACAGGGTCTCTGTGCTACCGAGATAAGCATCAGGCACAGACTCCGGGTCCTACAACAAATATTACGTCAGTACTGGGACTTTGGGGAGAGTTTGGTGCAATGAGCAATATCTTGAGATACCAATGGTGAGGATCAGCTGAGGTGGGTACGAATACACAGCACATCGGCTGCTCCGCAGGCATGGTTTGCACTCCTGCTCCCGTCCCAGGAAGGATGCAGGGAAACCTACCTCACTGGTGGCAGAAGATAAAGCTTTGCACCAGCTGCAAGGGGAAGGCATCTATGCACACCAGCAGCTCCGGCAAAGCCGTTAACCACTACCAGTTCACACCCTGGTTACCAGCATTCATACCTTACGTTACAGAGAGCTGGTACAGATCTGTCTGGGCTGCACAAGCTCAACACCCTTGAGTTCTGCCTGGACTCTGAAACTTTCAGAAAGGGAAGGCGAGCTGTGCAGAGGAGAGTCCTTCTGATGCTGGATAAACCTAAACAACTAAGGGATACAGTTTGCATCCTAATCCGTTTGAGGCTGGGCTTATTTTGCTTACTGATTTTTTTTCTGCAGCAGTGAAGTGATTCTGCATCAGGGATTCAAATGCTGCAGAGGGTCGTGTAAAGGTTTGGGAAATAAAAAACTCATCACTCTCTTCATTAGAAGTAAAGCCATGCCTATGAAGGTGTTCTGTCCATTTCACATTCTCCAAAAACCTCTGAAGAGCACTTGTCAGGCAGACCACAGGTCTGATTTGTATGAGAAAGCCTTGATTCACAGACCTTGGCAACTGATTATCAAAGATTAAGGTATTTAAAATCAAGCAGCATTTGGAACCAAAATATTTTTCTGACCCAGCTCTAATACTTAAATAAACAGTAACCACACTGGTCTTTTACAGAAAAAAAAAAATAACAAAAATGTTCAGTGCAAAGCCAGTACCTTTGGTAACAGGGCCAGTTGTTTCGGTTTTTGCCAAACTGCTGAGCTGTCATGGGGAGGGTGGGGGGGAGAAGAAAAAAAAAAACGGAAGGAGATTTATATACAATTCCCAAAAGGGTCTGATCAACACATCTTCAAACTGGCAGGCCTCCTGCAGTTACTCTACCTACACCCAAGTAAACTCCTTGCATTGCTCAACTTCAAGCCAGCAACAGTTTCCTGGAAAGGCCAGATCTTAAAAAAAAGTGTCAAATAAGTGCATGCCTCCTCAGCTCCATGGTCTTTGAATGTCCCCACACAACCCACCACAAAATGTAAAGGCCTAATTATATCTCCGTCAGCTTCCATCGCCACACCTACGAGCCAGAAAGTTACCGAGGGTCACGAGCCTGTGAATTTGCCTCCCCATTGTACGGAGCACGCTAAGGCAGGATGCTGCAGCCTTGCCAGGATGTGATTCAGCGTCCTGTTTTGAACAGTTAATAAAGTCAGCAACTTCTGCCCCAAGATCTCCCACCAAATAACGGGGAGACAATAAATACTGCAGCAAGTAGGACTTGTCAAGTACATAATGAGCTGCTGTCCCCACAGATAAATCCTCAAGACAGCTGCCCCAGTGTAACCAGCCCTCTGCACCTTCCCAGTACCAGAAACACGGCCAAAGCTGCCGATACAAGCTATTCACTCAATGCCGTCTCCACCAAAACACGTTCATAAATTTCTAAAAAGGTTAAAGATCAAGGTGTTAATAAATAATTTTTGGTGCATTAAAATATCAAATACAATAAAGTATAACGCATAAACATCCCCAGCTGTGGTGGGCACTCGGTGCGGCGCCGAAGAGCGGAGCAGAGCAAACATGCAGTTGCACTGAGCAGAGCCGGAACAGTGGGCGAGAATTGCATTTGCTCCTCGAGTTTCCATACTGAAGAGGCCAGCCACAGCACCAGCCAGGAATCTGGTTTATTACAGTGATTTTAACCAAAGAGCCTCCTTATAATGAGTCCTCTGGTGTGTGCCTATCGGGATGATCATAGAATCATAGGGTTGTTTAGGTTGGAAAAGACCTTTAAGATCAAGTCCAACCATAAACCCAGCACGGCCAAGCCCACCACTAAACCACGTCCCTAAGCACCACACCTACACATCTTTTAAATACCTCCAAGGACGGGGACTCCACCACTTCCCTGGGCAGCCTGTGCCAGTGATTGACAACCCTTTCCGTGAAGGAATTTGTCCTAAGATCCAATCGAAACCTAATGATGCTCTGTAAAGAGTTTGTCTGCAGCAATTACTCCTCCTGTTGATCACTGAGCTGCAAAGGGAGTTTCCATCAGCCTGAAGGCTCCACCTAATTCCTGCAGCGAACGCAAAACCAAGTCAAACCAATGCCCAACTCTACTACCTTCAAAAGAGAAAATTACTTCATTAAACTACAACAGAAAAGCATTAACTAAAGGAATTGTAGAGCTGGTTATCAAACCAGTGAGGTGGAGCACGTTCATTCCCAACCAGGTAATCATGCAAAACACAAAGGAGAGTAAGTAAGGTGGAAAGCAAGGGGGATGTGGTGGCTTCTACCCATCACAAACGGCCGTAGGTTCCTCAGAGCTCAAAAGCCGTATGACACTTACAGCTGAAAGGTTTTAATGCTGAATAAAACCAAACAGACCTAACACTTCACTCTGAGTGTTTCGGAAGACAAGCTAATAGTCACCTGCCAGGCTGCAGATGGGAAAAAGGGGCTCGGGAACGTTAAGTAGCTTGGCAAGGTAAACAGGATGGCATCAGCAAAGAGAGGAAGATCCCTAGTCTCCTCTTCTTCCTCTACCACCTGTCTGTTCCGTAGGCACTGG
>NW_009628811.1:46694-47249 GCF_000690535.1 Cariama cristata
GCAGTGCTCTCAGCGCAGGGTCTCCACTTCACACTTGGCCGTGGCTATGCAGCACATAGAGGCACAGAGCAGCGCACCCCGTTAAAAGACTCTGCACATGTGTACTAGCCCAATCCTGAAAACCTTTACCTCCCACAGCTGTTCTTGCCAGCTCTTAAAACTGGGCTTAGTGGTGCCAAACAAGAACAGTTCTTTCCGTAATGATCTTCAGCCTTGATCAGAGGCTGGAGACAACTAATTCCCAGGCCCTTCTGCAGCAGTTCAACCTCTATCTCCCTGCAGAAGGTGCCCAGAACCACTCACCCAGCCCTGTTTCTGACCGCATTCAGACTGCGACTGGAAAGTCAATAATGGCAAAGATTACAGAATGACTAAACAAACCTACTTGTGTTTGTAATTAAAACCAGTGATTATCTTGCTGCGTTTGCCAACCACATCTGAGAAACAGCCAACACTTGCAACACGACTGGCTTTGTAAAACATCTCCTTTGACTTGGTGCTAGAGAGCCAACCAACAGTGAGCGATTGCCCTGGTTTCGGCTGGGACAGAGTTAA
>NW_009628812.1:0-29974 GCF_000690535.1 Cariama cristata
TATATAAATTATATGCAGTTTTGTCTTGTGCCTTCTACGTATTTTTTGAAGTTGCAGGTTGTTTCAAGATGAAAAATTGTATCACGTGAGAGTGAATATTTAACATTCACTAAAGAGAGCTCGGGAGCTCTGCATGTTTGTGAAAGTGGCCTTTGTGCAAAACTGTAGCTCCTTTGCCAGGTCAGAGCAATCCCCAGGCTCATGTACTTTATAAGGGCTATCAGTGCCAGGGGACTAGCATGGGTTAGAGGGATGTGTCTGAACTCCCAGGTTCCTTTATACTGACAGCAAAGGGAGCAGAAGTATCAAAAGATTCCATATTATGACTACAGGTTTTCAAGACCACACTTCCAGTGAAATACTCTTTCCAGAGCTGATAAAACAGAGGTTCTGGGAAAAATTGTGCTGTTTATCATACCCAGCAGTCACAACACCATGAAAAATCTGGACCATCACTGAACTGGTTCAGGTTGGCTGTTGGATCCCTGCAGCTGGAGGTTGTCCTGCCCAAGGTCATCCATCAGTTGTCTCATTTCATCGCTAACATTCCTACTCGTGGTATTTTCTTCAGAAGTGCTGGAGAGACATTGCACACAGGAGTGTTGTCTAGTTATTCTACAACTTTTTCTCAGACTTTATGCTCAGCTAGCTGCAGCATTGTTTCCTTTCCCTCCAACCCAGATTTTGGGCAATTGCTCAGTTGATCAGTTCCTCACTGAGTTCATCTAAGGATTCTGTCGCTAATCTTTATTAAAAGTGCCAGTTAATCTTCTTTTTCTGCAGATGCTGCTTTTTAAAAGAAGATTTTTCTTTGAAATCTGAAAAGAAAATTAATAAGTTTGAAGAGATTAGTTTACCTCTGTGCAGTGATAATGAACATGTTTCCTTCTGTTTTTGGTGTCTCACTGATAGTCTTTTCACTTCACTGATAGTCTTTTCACTATTTTATGGATTCCTGGACATGTTTCAATAGAGGAAATAGGTTGAGGCACCCCTCACTATGTATTCATTTTCTCTTAGCTGGTACAGCCAGCGATTTAGCCCTTTCTGAGATACTTAAATTCATTGTTCTGTTTAATCAATTGTTCACAGATAATTGCTCTATTTTCAGCATGAGTGTAATATTTGCTACCTTTTATTAAATTTTTATGAGCATTTAAAAAAATTTCTCCTGCTGGAACCATCAAGGAGGTGAGGAACAGTAGGGTAATAGCATTGATATGACAGCTCTGAAACTTGCCTGATTACTTCTGTGCAGGTCGTGGCTCTGCTGAAAGGACAGAGAGAGATGATAACTTGCCTAAGAGAAACAAAGCTAACAGATAAATAAGGAATTTCTGCTGTTGATACTGTTGTGGAGTATGTCTATGGGTTTCACACTATGGTGTATGTTTTACTGCACTTTGATTAAAAAACCATGGGGGAAATATGAGCAGATGTGAAAATAAAATTGGAGCACACGACTAGGAAAAAGAAAGATAGATGGCCTCTTCTGTTTCAAGTACTAGCATCAGCCATGTTCACAGTACTTGGAAATGAACCATCTAATGAGGAAAAAAGACACGTTTTTGTTCTCTCAGCGTGTTTCTTTTATCAGTTTGTCTGCCACTGGAATGTTTGACCCTTGCTGTGAATGTTGGGTCTGCTTCTCTATGTTGTTCTGTGTTTACCATTTTAATATTGTGGCAATATTAATCTTTGTTGCATGTGTATCTCTTAAGTACCAGATGCTGTCCAGAATGTTCATTGTATTGCAACAAGTTGGCAATCGATCCTAGTGCAGTGGGACCCTCCTGCTTCATCCAACGGTGTGATTACTCATTACATCATAACAGTTGAAGGAAATTCTACAAATTTTTCATCTTACGATACACTGCATACTTTTAGAAGTCTACTTTCCAATATTACTTATCAATTTAAAATAAAAGCTGCAACATCAGCTGGTGATGGTGAGGAACAGATATGCAACGCCAGTACGCTTCCAGAAAAAGGTAACAGATTATTCAAGTTAATTCTTTTGTTTAATTTAAATGATGACTATGAAACAAGCAGGCTTGAAATACCTACTTCAATTCAGGCAACTAAATCCTTCTGTTGTTTAAATTTCTTGCTAATAGTGGATGAGGAGAAACAGGGCTTCCTCTTTCTCCTGTTTTAGAATATACTTGGTGTTGAGAATTAATTGCTATTTTAAAAAGCACAGAGACTACCTTTTTCTGTGTTGTTTGAATGATTATTTTATTCATTTCTGATCACCTGTTATTTTTTTCTTATAATCTCGGCTTTGTTCCTAGTGGCTTTAGCATATTTCATACTGTAATTCTGAAAAATTTTTTGGGAGCAAAATTTTTGTTGTTTTGTTTCTACCAATGGCCAATGCTATGACTTCATTGATTCTCAATAAAGCTGTTCAGAATTTGTGCTACTGAGAATTTAGCTTCTTCAAGCAGACTTTGTCATAAGTCTTGATGGGTAGGATTTTTGAGCAAGAAAGAAAATTGTGAGCCAAATCCAAAGAAGAAAGTAGGCAGTTTCTTTGACATTGGAGTAAAAAATTATCACCCAAAGTTTATCTTCCTTTCTCTTACCACACACACTTCACACTTCACCTAATCCTGGCTGTACTTTCATTTGACACCTGAAGCTGAGAGATGAAATTCTGTGCAAAATACAGCATTCCTGTTGTAATAGCTATGTGCCTAGCTTCTAAACTGGAAGTGGAGAGGACCCCAACTCCCATTCCAGCAAGCAAATGCCTGTTTCAGTTCCCTTCCCCAGTTAGGGATGCTTTCTACTTTTTGGGATTTCTCTGTTTTTTTTCTTCTTCAGTGATACTTTAATATAAAAATCAAAAATAATGTTCAGCAAGCAGGATCCAGAAAAAGACTTCACCTTCCTACTGAATTACAGGAGCAGTTACTGCATTTAGTTCCTTTTTTTGTTTTCTCTTCAGTGATATCAGTTCATGCAGTGGAGTTGAGGAGCTCTTTAATTCAGAACAGCTGGATCATTAGGAAACGTGGGGAGGGGAGTGGGGAGCAGAGCACGACTGTATCCCCTGACACTTACAAACCAAACCTAGCTTTTGTAATACTTTAATTACTAAGTTATTGAATAACTTAAAAGATGAGTTGCAGCACTCATTCTCATATGTATTTCAACTGAAAGAGTGATTTTTGCTCAGTTCTGTCAATAGATCTAAGAGTCTGTGTTGGCAACCGGGTTTACGTTCTGGATGACAAGTGGAGAGGGGCAGCTCTACCAAGCAGACTTGAATCAGACATCTAAACTTGGAGGAGATCAGGCTTGCCCTTATGCTTAGACTTCCTGTTGGTAGCTTCCTGAGCACCATGCACCTCTTTAGGTTCAGCCTTTGGATCTCTCCTATTCACAAAGTCTTAGTGCCCCACTCTGAGCTTTGATTTCCACACTTCTTAAAATTAGACTTGCGGTTTTGCATGCCTGAATGAATCTAGACAACGTCTGTATCGTCAGCTGAACTACTGCTGCTTTGGTTCCAGATCAAATGGCTGAGCTCCAAATGAGGACAAGCAGAGCAGCGCCTTGCTGGCGTAATGTGGCCAATATTGTGAAAATAGCCAGGGTTGTACTTTGACTGCCCCTCCTCATAATACAGTCCATCCCACTAAAGCCTGGCCACATACTCTATTTGAACAATGAGGTGGCACATTTATACCTGTTTCTGGTAAAAGTGTTCTCTAAATTGGCTTCCTTATCAACAACAGCACCTCTACAAATTCTGCCATTTTCTGATCCCTGCTGGTCCCCTTCTGTCTGGCTCCTTGGCAATTTAAGACTTCTGCCTGGGTCATCCACTCTCTTCTTTGATCAGAAACTCAGCAGTGTTCAAAATCCACTTTTGAAGGAAGCAGTGTTTAAATATTAGACATGAGCATACTCATATCTTACAGCATTGGCTGAAAATAGTATAGTGAGCATAACTGCTGTGCTGAACGTCGATGCGTGCAGTCGTGCACCCAAGTACACTTCCCAACTGCAGTTGTAACTCTCCACCCTTTCTTTTAAATCAGGGCTGCTGAACAGACAGTCCTGACTCAAAGCTCGAGTAAGACTGAAACTGGGAATGAGTATGCAGACAGGTGGGCGGATGCCTGTTTAAAACTAGACTTGTCTAAAACCTTTGCGTTTTGGAGATAGTCTTATAGGAGGCATGTTACCCTCTGGTACAGAGGAGAACAGAGGCTTCCTAGGTACCTCGCTTCTCGGAAGATGGAGGAAAGATTTCTAGTAGTGTTAAGGAAGCCTGGCACCTGGGAAATTTAATTGTTGGGGTTTCTGAGAAATTTGGGGTTGGCTATTAATTAGTGCTTGAGGAAAGCCTGGAGAAGCTGTGGATGTGTTGTTAAGCCTGGGCTTGAGAGACAGACTGCTAGTCTGTTGTGGTCTATGTTGCGTAGAGTTGTACTAGCAAGAGAAAAAAGCCAGACTTTATTTTGTAACAGCATGAGGCTTATGTGTCTTATCACTGGGAGTTTTCCTAAAAGTGCAGGAATTATACTACAATCGTGTATTTTTTGCCACGTACAATGTGCAGACCCTTTCTTGCTGTTTTAGCATTGGCTTACATGTTGTTGCTTAGTCATATTTACAACTAGTTATTATTAGGACATTTCCTTAACTGTATGTTTGCATGAATTGTTTTGTGGTGACTGGGTACTAGGAATTGGAGATTCATGGATGGGAATGGAAACAGTTTTATAGCTGTTGTCAGCTTCTTATTTATGGTGGTCTAAGATTAGTCACAGAATATGTAGCCAGCACTGAGTCACTGACAGTGCATTTATTTCTGACATAAAGTGAAATCGAATTTGGCTCAGTGTCTCGCTGCATAGTGTTTGACCTTTACATTCTTAGCAAGATTATTTGCCTTTTTTTGAGGTAAATTTGTTCCTATCGGGCTACAATTAAACATGAATCATGAAGATTAAATTTATGAAGAAATTAGTAGTGTTTTGTGTCTCATCTAGCTCCATTGTCATGGTAAACCACCTCTGCCAGGCTGCAGGATGTTATAAAAACTGTCAGCTTTGTAATGGTAATATTACTTTGTGATTAAATATATTATAAAGGATATGAAACATAATATAACAAGTACACATGCATAAATAAGTTAGGATTTTATGACTGAATAGCTGTCCTTGGATCATTTGGAGGAAAATGCACATATTAAAATGAAATTTCATTAAGGCTGAGTGAGTTTTTAGAAAGGAGAAAGAGCGATTAAATGGTAGAAAACTTCTCTGAAAGGCACACTAAAGCTGCGAAGATTCAGTTAACTCACAAGTCTGGGACAAGTGTAATAGTCATTCAGTTAACAATAAAAAAGAAAATAATTAAAAAGCCACTTGGGGGGGTCAAAGAATGAATAATCAAAAGAAAACTGCTGCTGATTTCAATTTTTTTAATTTTTTTCTTGAAAGACTTTTTATTCTTCTCTGAAAATATTAATTATATTAATTATAGTATTAAGACATGCAGAGTAATTTTTCCCTCCTTACTGCTAATCCTGCTTAATATTATAACTGAACACACAGTCTTGGAACAGGTTAAAGCTCCCATTGTACTGCAGTGACAGTCCTTACCATTTGTTTTCTACTAAATAGAGATTCATTCATAACTTACACTTAAAAGAAAAATGGCTAGAAATTTGTCCAAGAAACATTTTTTAATTTAATCTGTGCTTAATTTTGCTGGCCACTACTAACTTGTAGGTACACACAGAAGTATGCCTTGTGCATGAGGGAGAGTAGTGCCTAAAAGGATTGGTAATGGGAAAGTTTCTTAGGTCTTTTTGTGTGCAGGTGGCAAATTAACATCATCTGTGGTTACTTGGGCACAAAACGTCTTTATTCTCTGCACAGGGGAACCTTTAAAGATTCTGGGTTTGCATCTCCAGAATGGAGGTGCCTATTGGAAAATGTGGGCCTTTTTTTCATCCAGGCCTGCCAGGAGCCAAAAAGTAGCAGGGGCTTAAAACCGCCTTGATATCCAAGGAAATGCTTTGTTTCCTTCACTATAAATCCTTTTCTTAGAACACGGCAGCGCATGGCAGCTCTGAGTTGGGGTTACATCAATTTCCTTGTTAACTTGTGAAGAGAACTACAGATGACCGTAATGCACTGGAAGAAATATTTAAGCCCATACCCCAAAGTGGTTCTTCAGGGCCCGAAGCATGATGTGCAGTGCAGTGTGTTGGCCTGGTTATCCAGAGCAATCAACGTACTGCAGAGCCACAGCACTGGAAACGGAAGAGCTGCGATCTCCCCTGTCACTGCTACAGATAAGAGCAGTGTGTTTCACATGTTCAGGCAGTGCTGAAAGTTCATGTTTCCAAACTGTATTAAAGTAAAAGCACCCAAAAATTGCAGAGTGAATCGTGACTAAGAATCTTTGAAACACTTCTTTCCAAGATGACTGAAACTGATTTTTTTTTTTTCCCCCAGACTTCAATTTTCTCTATGTAATATAGGAATTTTTTTAGATTTTCTGATTAGTTCTTGTGTCCAAATGTAAGTTAATGGCTTTGATGTAGGTGGGAAATTTTCACTAGACAAATGCAGTGATCACTTGATTGCTGCCAATGAAATTGTGTTGATGTTATTTTTATAAGCAGGTAGATAAAAATAGAAGAATCATATAATGTAGGATGAAGGAATACTTTTTTGTAAGGACTAGGTTGACCCTGCATTGATGTATAAGACATGGTGGTGACATATATGCACAAAGCTGACATTGAAAGCATTTACCACTCAAATACATTGTTTTCTGAAAAGTAGACAGTGGTCCGGTTTGTTGGAAAGCTGAGCATTCTTATTTAAGACTTGACTACTGACAGCTTTTTGCTACTTTTCTAAGCTTAGCTGAGAGGTGTGCATTTCTCCCTAGATTTGTAGGATTTCATTTTTCATTGCTTAGATCCCCCAGTTAGAGACTGAGTTTTCTAACATGCTAAGGACTAAGAAACACAGTCCAGAGAGGCTTTTTTAAGACATGTTCTCAACTGTGCAATTTCCTTTAAAGCATGTCGGATAGTATCAGTCCCAAGTCATGGGAAAAATAGTTTACAGTTTTTTACATTTTTATGTTAGTAAAATCATTTGGGACCTATTTGTGATGTCCTTATTCATACTGAGCAGGACTTTATATCATGATGAGTCCCCCTGAAGTTAGCAGTGTATACTAGAGTAGCATTTAGTATGATCAAGGTTATCAGCTTAACCCAGGGAACTCCTTTGGGTAACTAAGCTTTTAAAAATTAATAGAGATAATCAATACAGAATATTACTTTTCTTTTCAGATACCTCCATTTTCTGAGGTACACACAACAACTTTTTGTTGTGTGCCCACTGCTATCTGTTCTACTTTGTTCTTTGCTTTCCTCCTATTGATGCTCTTAATACCACCCAACAGACTTCTAGGCTGCCGCTGTTCTTTTAATCCAAACTCCAGCTACAAGCAGCTGTTCTGTAGGCAGAGTTTTTTATATTAACTTTGTTAGGAACTATGCTGTATCATATTACTGTCTTCTGTTCCCGGCCCATGCAGCTGTAGTCATTGCTTTCCACAGAAGTCTTTACAGAAAGCTGTAACTTCTCTCTTTTCTCAGTAGATTTTTTTTGTGTGTATCCTTTGCTGCCCTTAGGTTGTCTTTGCATTGTGAATAAATTTTTTTTTCTATCAAGTATTTCTGTTGGTTTAAACCGGTACCACTGGCCCAGTTCAACTTGATCTGAGTCTTTGCACAGTCCTGGTGCTTTTTCTACCAGGAATTTCCTTTTATATAGGTTCTCAAATAAAAACTTAATCTCAGAGCAGTCCACCAGCTTTGGAAGGGCTGATTAGCATTCAAGCCAGACGAGCGTAGGGAACCAGGGCCAAGATCTGTGAAAGTAACTTCTATTTAGGTGCTCAGTTTCCTGTCAACTTCGGTGGGAGTTCAGGCACGTAAATAGGATTTTAGGAGCTTAAAATCCCATGTGGATGTGGCTTCAGGCACTTTTTGTTGGAGTTTGGCCATCATGTGAACAATGGTGGATGAACCTGAAAATACCTCATTCCTCCTCCAGTCCAGAAACTGAATTCACCAGCATTTCATGGCCAGCCTCTCTGCCAGCTCCCTGGCTGGCTTTCAGAAGCTGAAGTACAAGCTGTTAAATGGAAAAAAATACAGTACATTGCACCAAAAATTTCAGACTTTGAAAAACTCCCTACTCCCAGAGCTAGCTGAATTATAGCAAATACAATATAATTCAATAGGGAAACAGATATGTGATCATGGGACTTAAGGGGTCCTACCCGTGATTCCTGGGAAATTTAAATATGAGATTAGCACTAGAATGCCAGCTAGCTAATCAGAGCACAGTCCTAGATGGTTAGTGTCCTACAGTACCACAAACACAGCCTTTTTCTCACCTTTTCTTTAAGAGCACCTTTCTGGCAACCAGGGATAATAATAAAGTTCCCGTTAGGCACATATAAAAGCAACAGTGTATAATAGCAGATACATAAGTCTTTGTTGCAGTTCCAATTTAATCTGAAAGAATCATTGACAAAGATGCAATTTTTGGCTTTAATTGTTTTTAGTGTGAACAGTGATCACTTCATCATAGTTGAGTCATGTTTAGAAAATTTAAACAAGCTGCATGATTACTCTAGGAAGCATGGAATGGTTTGTTCAAATCAGTACCATCTGTGGACAGAGAAAGTTGGGGGATTTTTAGTCATTCTTGAGGAATGGAAATCTGATTCTCCATGCTGGAGTAATTGTAATCCTCTTTGTATCTGTAACCCAATAGCATAGTTGTCCTGAAATTGTCTCATTGAAGACAATCATCAAGTGCCAGAGACACTGTGCCACTGGGTGTCACTGCTCCGCTCTGTGGCCCTCAGAGCAACCCTCTGATTTGCTCTGGATTCGGATCTCATCTTTTCATTTGTTCTAATGAGAGCTTACATTTATATTTGATTTGTCCCTATAAGCAGTGAGATAAAATGGACTAGATTTTAAACTGACTAATGTTTACGGCTCTGATTCCATTTTAAAGGTCTGTCTAGGCACTGGTGGAGAAAATTTTCCTACGTCTTCTGCCGAACGACCCTTTCTTTCATGGGTTAGAAATATTTTGTTTATATGGGTCTTAGTAAACTGGGAAAATGATGACATAAAATAGCAATAAAAACTTTTGTATGAAAAAAGACGTACATGTCTAATCTGTCTGTTATCATGATACCTGCAATTTTATCTTTCAAAATGATGGTTTTCATGTGGTGTTACTTACCAGGATAATCATAGATACTGTCTTCAGCCTTGTGAGGGTAATGTGTATGGGCTCCCTCCGTAGCCAGTGGGAAAAAGGACAGATGGAAAGAGAAACATCATTTTTCTGCCCTCCATTCTTTCCCCTGCTCTCTGGTAGTTTGTCTCTTTCCACCAAATACAAGGAGAGCTCATGGAGGCTGGCTTTATTAGACTTTTGCCGGTCTGTGTGAGGGCCCACAAATCAGAGCCACTGTTATTTTTCCTGATATAATTTCTAGTCTGCCAAGCTACTTTTCCATCTTTACTGCAACAGTGCTAGCTCTCAGTTCTTTTTGGTGGCATCATCCATGTTGAAACTGGGGAACAGGGTACTCTCCTTGAGAAGGAAAGCCCACCGTGCTCGCTAGAACATGGGCATTGCTCGCTCTT
The DNA here is from genome assembly GCF_000690535.1 of Cariama cristata. NCBI lineage: Eukaryota > Metazoa > Chordata > Aves > Cariamiformes > Cariamidae > Cariama > Cariama cristata. The sequence goes on from NW_009628812.1 coordinate 9,731, forward strand.
CCTGTGACTTGCCTCTTTAACCTCCCTTGTTTTAAGTGCAGAGACTGCAGTTGTGCCAGCCATGGCTCTACCAGCTGCACATTTGAGCAAGTGAAGGTAAGATTTCCACCTTCCTCTTGGCACACAGCAAGCAACCAGTTATTATATCGACTTTATTCCAAGCCCCAGGTTCAGTATTTGATCCAGTCTTTCATTTACATTGGAGCATAGTCCAATAATCAGTTTTCAGCAGATGGAAGTTAGTAATGGTAGACTAAGAGGCATTAGAGGAGTTGTTTCCGTTGCCACATTGCATACTTTCCCACTTTTATTCCAAACCTGCCAATCCTGGCTGTTCCTATTCCAGCAAGAGTACCTGGAGCAGTGAGCCTGGGAAGGTGAGGTTATACTCCTTATCAAAAAAAGAGTAATCCTCTTTGAGCTAGAAGGAGGAAAACTGATTTTTCTTTTCTTTAAATTTTTATCTGTTCTGATGTCTTTGGAATTGCTGACTCTTAATTTTTTAATTCCTGGAATATATAGTATTAGGTCTTAAAATACTTTAATACAAGTTCAGAATGAGACTGGATGCTAACTTTTATTTCACTCAGATAGTTTTATCCATTCTATCCCACATTTTATCATCATCATAATTGAGTGTGTGATTCTTTGCAGTATCTTAACAGATATTAATAGCTTATATTAGAATACAGTAGAGGATTTTTTAAGGAAAAATACAGATTATTTTTTTTAATAGTAACCATTGAACATTTCTTTGCCTTTATTCTCCATTAACTAATAGTCAAACTAAGGCCTTTCTTGTAATTTACTCAAGTAGCAAATGCAGTTTATAGAGCTATTATGAAAATATTGCAGTGTTTATTTTTTTTGAAAGTGGACAAACTGAGTATTACATCTCCAAAACTGTGATCAGGCAAGAATGTTACTGCCTGGTTTGCTTTTATTTACTACTTCTTGTACTTCTCTTCATGCTAATAACAACAGAGCAAAACAACTTTAATTTTGATAGCACAGAGTATGATGAAAGTTGTCTCTAGTGAAGATTTTTTTCTTAGGCAGTTTGCTCTTGTTCTATGTCTGGTTGGTGTGTAGCAAGGTGGGAGCATAGGGGGCTATTGCATGCTGCGATGTTGTGTACGCGTGCGTGAGCTGGGCAGAAGGACAGGGGAAGCGCCCACGGTTCCCATGCCTGGCCCTGTTCCTGCAGGCTCCACCTGCTTTGGGCTCATTTGAAGGGATTTAAATTTCTCAAACTTTTTATCGTCACAGCTTGGTTTAAGGCAGAATTAACATTTTTTGTTAAACATTCATATTTAGTGCAGAAGCTTCAGCTTGTTGTATTATGATGATTTTTATAAACAAATTGTTGCAGATGAAAGCAGAGATCAGATATTCCCACAAGGCTGAAAAAAACTGGAGGGTTTTCTCTTTCTTCCCCAGTAACTTTTTATTCTTTGTGTAAGCCTTGGGACTTCTTCAGTTTCAGTTTGAGGATGTATCATGTGTTTTTCTTTTACCGGTGATACTTCTTCCCTCAAAGACTCTAAAGCACTCTTTAAAGCAAAGCACGCAAAATTATTTCTGAGCTGATTTCTCTGCACAGTTTTTGCCACAGAGAGTATTAGTATTATCTTACAGAGTCTTAGAGATAATATTAGCTTACTGTATGACTGTGTGATATAGCACAAAACCATATGTTGCATCCAGTCTGCGAGAGCTGGGAGTACACTGTTGGCTTAATATAGATATGGATAAATGCGTGTGCATGTGTGTCTGTGTATGTACCTACATACATGCACTGCTTCTGACTCCGTGCACATGTATAGAACCTGTGTTTACTCACATATAGGTATGTATATAATTACATGGAAGCAAAGTTTATGGGAAGATTCTTTTTTTTTGCTTTGTATTGCCATATTATTTAGCCTTTCCTGTTGGCATCCTTTTAATTTGTTGTTTGCTGAACAGCTTGTAAAGCATTTATATAAAGATAGACAAACATATTGCATGTATTGATATTTCCATTCAGAAGGTGAACCAGGACACTTACGAAACCTTTAGGTGTTGCTTGAGGATTTCATATGTTACCAAGAGAGAGGGAGACAAATGAGTATTTCTAAGTGAGAGGTGAGGAATCCCAGTTAGCAACAGCAGTAGAAGATGCTATGGGGAGGCCAAAAATAACTTTGCTTGATATTCCCTCCCTCAGTTGAGACATAGCCCCAATGTAGCAACAGCAATGTCACACCTCTCAAAGCTGCCCCTGCATGCCACATCTAAGAGTATTTTTCTTTATTTCAAAAGCTACAGTAAATGTATGCCACCTATAGATGTACAGTGTGATTTAAGCCAGTGGAATTACTCCTTATTAACCATATGAAATTTAATCTTGGTATTTAGACATGCTTATTAACATTTTTTTCAAAACTGGATAAAAGGGTTATAGCTGCAATCACTTTTCATTCAAATGAAGATATCTTACAAGTCTTGTAATTTGTAGTTCCCAGTGCTCCCAGGGATATTGTTTTTTCCAATGTGCAATCGACAAGTGTGACCTTGAATTGGAGATCACCAAAATCTATCTTTGGCTACTTTCAAAACTACAAGATTACCACGCAACTACAGTCCATCCACTGCAGTGACTGGGAAACTAAGGAATGTATTGAATATGAGATGCATCAATATTTATATGAAAATGTGGTGGACGACCGAATAGAAGAGACAGTGTATGGACTGAAAAAATACAGATGGTACAGATTTGCAGTTGCTGCCAGTACGAATGTTGGTTATGGCAGTTCTTCACCTTGGATTTCTACACAAACACTTCCTGGCTGTAAGTAAGGATCTCTGCCATGTGTCATAATGCTGTAACAATGTGATGTTCACCTAAATAAGCAAGAACACTTGCTAAAAATTATTTCTTCATAGACCTACAATATTGGTGAAATTAATAAGAATTTATTGCAACTCTTCACTTATGAAATATCATGATATAAATCATGTGGTAGGTATGCACACTTGACACTTCTTCAGATTTTAATGCCTTTTGTATGCTCTACTATATTTACTGCTTACCCAACAACAATTTCATTCGTCAGCCCTACTCCACGTCTAGAATTGGTAAGTCTGAATTTTGCTTATTTTGGATTCATATGCCATTTTCAATACCTCTTCATATGTGGGATGTGTCAATGAAAAGTAGTCCCTTTTTTAATTCTTTGAGTAAAAGTCTGTTCACTAACATCATAATACTTTCCTGAAATTCTGGTTTATGTTCCTGGCAATAGAATTTAAGCAATGGTTTCAGAGGAATAAAGATTTCTTTCCAATACTGTATCCACCTAAAGAGATTACAAATCAGAGCAGCCATGTAACACCTACAGGACTGCCATGACACATATTAGAACTGTCATACCTCAGCTGAGGATTTCGGTTTCCAAGTAAGAGAAGAGTTAGTTGTCACAGATAAGTCATTGCTAGATATTTGAGAGAAGGGGATGTGAAACATAAATTATTTAGGTAGTTGTCATGGGAACATATGACCTTCCCTCCCAGTCTGCAGCCAACCTAGGTCAGAGCACATCTGAGATCCAGCCTCTGGCTGGTGTAGAGCAACTGAGAACCACCACGAGTGGCCAGACTAAATCACAGCTCTGCACTGCTTTCCCCTTCCAAAGTAATCATAACAGAGATACCAAGGACTTAAAAAGCTGGATACCACGGACTATTCAATGGGCCACATACTTATTTTGTTCCACTCATGTTTTTACAATCATGTGATGTGAATTCAGGAGGGTTTTATATGATGCTCCTCATAGTGTCTGTGCACTCTCTGTACAGTAATACGTACATCTGTCCTTAAATACCTCACAATTTTTCTACGAGGTAAGAAAATACTGTTGTCTTCATTTACAGATAAGAAATATCAATAGAGAAATTCTAAGCCCCAAAGGGCAAAGAGATTTGGACACTGTGATAGTGAACATCACAGCAGCCCATTTTTCACATAAAGCACAGAAGCAGTCCTTTGGACTAAGAAGTACTGGAATCAGCTGCAGAGTCATTCTCATGTGCACTTGCTTTCTTTGTCCAGTGATTCTTATGGGGATGCTATGCCTGAAAATTAATGCAATATTTTAAATGAAAGTGGAAAAAAAAATTAAAAACAATGTATAACTCCAGATGGAGCAGAAAATAGCTAACAGAAGTTGTGCAAATCTTGAGCCAGCAGCTTTGGGGAGATTTCTTACTATTACATGGGTAGAGCTCAGCTGCTGACATATGCAAATACTTCTTTTCAAAAACTTGTTGCTGAGCTTAGGAAAGTTAGGGATGTAAGCTGGACAGAGAGGCAGGTAATGAAAACACATATAATCACATGCTGGTCTTTGTCCTGGAGTAATGGCAATCAGCTGAGGAGGAAAATAAGAGGACGGTGACATGTCACAGCTGGGTAGCCAGCTGGCAGCTCCGGCATGCTTCAGCAGTGCTGGGAGCCTCCCTGAGCAGCAGCTGATCTTTAGCAAGGGCAGGTCTCTAGCTACCTGACCTCATATGTTCCAAAGACTAGTCTAGAAATACTGTTAAACAGACTAAAAAAACCCCTAGTTCCCCTGTTTCTTTTGCAAAGGTTACTGCCTGTAGCAGGGAAGAGAAATTCAGGATGCACAAAACAGAGTGGGCACTCTGGGCAGCCTTGCGGAGTGTATCCAGAGAACAGGTGTTGATCCCCCTCTCCTTTCCCTCGTGGACAGGGCCAAGCATCCTCTGGATTAGCCTGCTGGTACACAGCCAATATACATGGTCTGTTAGGGCTTAAGGGTGCTTAGCTGCTATGTAAAATACCCTGAGTACTTAGCCCATAAAATCAATGGGAGTTGTGTTTGCAGATTTGGGGGCAGAAGTTAGCCACTGGTTCTGATTTTCAAGAAATGCCTCTGTAAGACATTGCTTATGCCAACGGAAAAGCTACCTTGGTTGTGAAATAACAGTCAAATTATTTTTCTTCAGAAGTAATTGGGTTCTCAGAAGTTTGTGTTTCTCTCAAGCCTAAAGAAAATATTATAGTTATTATACTCATATTCAGGAAGATACAGCATTTAAGCTGAAAACTGTTAGACTCCTTTCCCAGAATATGAAGAGATGAAACTTCAACAACAGCAAAAATTACGTAATGGAAACCCTAAATATTCTTTGAGAGCTGAGGATTTGACTTGTGCTAAAGCAGAAATACCTAATAATTATGAATATCCAGTGACTAAGGTGAGGATCATAACGTCATAGAATCATAGAATGGTTTGGTTGGAAGGGACCTGAAAGACCGTCCAGTTCCAACCCCCTGCCATGGGCAGGGACACCTCCCACCAGACCAGGATGCTCACAGCCCCATCCAACCTGGCCTTGAACACTTCCAGCGATGGGGCATCCACAGCTTCTCTGGGTAACCTGAGCCAGTGCCTCACCACCCTCACCATAAAGAATTTCTTCCTTATATCTAATCTAAATCTTCCCTCCTTTAGTTTAAAGCCATTGGCCCTTGTCCTGTCACTCCGTGCCCTTGTAAAAAGTCCCTCCCTGGCTTTCTTGTCGGCCCCTTTAGGTACTGGAAGGCTGCTCTAAGGTCTCCCTGGAGCCTTCTCTTCTCCAGGCTGAACAACCCCAACTCTCTCAGCCTGTCCTCACAGCAGAGGTGCTCCAGCCCTTGGATCATCTTTGTGGCCTCCTCTGGACCCTCTCCAACAGGTCCGTGTCCTTCTTGTGTTGGGGGCTGCAGAGTTGTTCATGATGTTGTTCATTATGTTGTTCATGATGTTGTTCATTATGAAGATAAATTTAAGGCTATGCTTTTTAAGATTCTTTAAGCCATTTGCAAATTTCAAACAAAAAATAACGGCTGTGTTCTCTACTGAAAGTGGTTATAGCGTTACTCCGTGGAAAATGTTACAGGTGGTTCAGTCCAGTCCAGTTCTCACGTCACACAGATAAACTATTCAGCCTTCTGACTTGCAGATTATCCTCACAGGAATTGTCCTACTGTCTCGTAAAGTATTTTGATAGCACTGTTATTAATTAGCTGATGGATTACCCAAGAGCCAAACCTACTCTGCAAGATGAAATATTTTCAACATAACCTGGATTTCTATAGTTACCAGTACAGAAGATCACAGTGTTGTGTCACAGTGAGGGAAAGGGAAGAAATGGTTTTCATAGCTAGGAAACTTTGTTCCTTCACACCTGCACTTACACCGAGTTTCACTTTTACATTTATAAGGAGAATAAGATTGGCCAAACTTGTGCTTTCTAAGAGAAAAATCATTTTGGAAGGTCAGTGTTAGGTGGAAAATGAATGGCAGTGAGATCACTGACTTCATTTGGGATCTTGTACAGTTACACAATGCAATGCTTTTTGGTAAACTGCCAAGTCTCCTAATGCCAGGATATACTGAGATACAAAGGAAAATCCCAGATGTTCAAATGTCCCGTGAAGGCTAGGACATAGATGCATGGGGCAGAGGGTTATGCTTCTCTTTTCAGCACCTTTCCCAATCCCTGAATGATACTTGGTTGCTTGGTATACTTGAAGAAATATTTCTGTGTGGTGAAAAGCAATGAGATTTCATCTCTTCTTGTATGCCCTTTCTTCTGGCAGGTTTTGCCTGAGAGAACTTGTTTTTCTTTGTTCCTTTCATTCTCACAGAACTAAACATTACAAAGTAAATATGGCCTAATATAAGATAAAAATGTTTAAATATAGGTAAAAGTAACCTAGGTGATTGTAAAATGAAATAACTGAACCTCACACTGAACTTTTGTTGGGAAAAAGAAAAAAAGAGCTATTCTTAGCCAAACTGGCAAGCATGAGTTTCTGTTAGAAGACTGGAGTATTCAGTCTTATTTTTGAGGGTTATGCTAAATGATGGGCTCTCCAGACTTGTCTTCAAGCTAACACACTTAACTGCTGCCTTAGCATCAGGACACAGATGGATGGGAAAGATGACCCTGACCTCCATAAGACCCACATTCCTGTGCAAGGATAGAAGCATGATAATCAGGAAATGATGGTTATTAGTTACAGAAAATGCATTATTGTGAAAACCAGGAGAAAAGTGCTTATGAGAGGAAGTGATTGGATTATGGGGGAATGAGAGAATAAGACTAGGTCATTTCTACTGAGTAAATTGCTGTGATTTATAAGAGAAAGGGTATAGTGATATCATGGCCTCGTATTGACTAGATTCATTTCACAAACAAACCTAAATCAGAACATGGCAGTTACCTACTGAAGCAAACACAGGTTTAAAAAGATGGTTTTTGTAAGATGTGAGACACATTAGACACATTTCATTTGCTACTTTTCTTTCTAATTGTACAGGTTATTTCAGAAAATATTCCTACATTTCAGTATCATTCAGTTAATGTCTGATATTGTACTTTTCATGATGACAACAAACCAGGTATTAATGCTTGGATGTATTTTAGATAAGTATCTTAAATACAGCATACTCAATTAGAATTTTCTTGCAAAGATCTAAAATGTATCAAATACAAACTGCATATGGAGATTCTCCATATAAATAACTTCAGGTTGGATAATTTGTAGATTAGATTATGCTTTAAAATTGTCTAATGCATAAACCTAAAGTGACTGCTGAAAAAAAATATTGAGAGATTAAAATCTCCATTAATGCTATAAAAAAGTGATGGAAAGTTGTCTTTGGGAACTTGTTGGTTTGGAAACTAAGGCTCGAGAAGCTATATATATAATTATATACTGTTTTTCAGAAATTTCAGCTGGTGATAAAGGTAATCCCACTACCATAGTTACTGAAAGCATTGTTTACACTAAAAGACACTGTTTGAGAACAAGTCTGACACGCATTACCAGCAAAATAAGCTTAACTCATGCTAATTCTAGTTTTTAGGGAACATGCTTGCCCTTGTATTTTATCTGTTCTAGCTCCCCACTTGACAGCCAGCTTTCTCTGAGCAGTCTCCTCTTTCACCACCCCTCATGTGCTTTCATAGCTCATTCACTTACACTCTTCATTCAGTTGTTCCGTGCTATTCAGTATTTTTGGGGACAGCTTCCAGTGGTTGAATTTGATCCTGCCTACAAAGTCTAGTATATTCTTGCTAATCCAGCACAGCAATCTACCTCCTATATCCAACACCCTAAAGTCTTTATAGGAGCTTATCAGCTCCCAAATCTTCCCATTTTATTCTGCAACCATAGTGCAAAATTTTCTCCTTCACAGTGCAAAATTTTGTGATTTCTCTTCATTAAGCTTTCACACATAATTTCAATAGCTGCATACCTACTTCCATGCTATTTTACATTTTCCTAACCTGTTTTCTACCTAAAAACCTAAATAGCCTTGTATACACTCCAATTTTCTACATTAAGCCCTCTTACGTAGTGATTAATTGTGAAAAAAATACATATTCATGCATTAATCATGTTTGAGAAAAGAGACTGTATCTTCTGATTAAGGATAGTTATGATCACTTTTATAATTTTTTATAACAGACTGTTCATTGATATGTGTTAATCATAGTTGTAATTTTTTTTTGTGGTAGATTAAAAAATAAGCCAAGTTCTGGAAATATGTACAAATCTGTTATTGCTGCTAGAACAGGCTGCTCACTGATAAGTATCAGAGTTGTCTTTTCTTGTAGTAGACCCTGAAAAAAAGGCACCATGGAGGCAAGTTCTGGCATTATCTGCAAACCTGTTGTCACTTCTATCCCAAATTTTATTTTCCTGAAATTTACCACAATTGTTATGAAAAAGTAGTATCACTTACAGACAACTGCTGTGTTGTTATTATGATTTCATTAATTTCTTATTCATGAATAAGAAATAACTAGGTTAATTCACATATCAACTTCACAAAAGGAAATTTTAGGAAAAGACCATTTCTTAATGTGAACATTCTTGCCCACCTACAATTCCTATCACTTGTGTGTGTGTGTTTTCCAAAGTTTCTCCACATGTTAAGAATAAGTTGAAATGAAATCTAGAAGATATTTTTTTTTCTTAATAAAATTATTTGTGCTAGTACTTTCCAACATTGCTGGAAATTTTTTTTAGCATGCAGAAGACCTTGTGTTTTCACAATTTGTTGTTCTTTGAATGATTCATTTGACATAAATGAATATATTATGCTTGTCTATTTGTCTAGACAGTTGTATATATTTTGCTTGTGTCATGTAAAATACATATAAATAACTTGTAATTAAAAAAATATATAATTTCAATTTAAGATAAAGTTGTAGGCAGTTCATACTCTAAAAAAGTTGTAGTTGCAATGAAAGATGTGTTTCTAAATCACACTCTGTTTTATATACGAGAAAGAAAAAACTTTATAATTATTTAAGCAGTGTATAATGGTAAATGTGTGAAATTTTTTTTTTTTTTATTGGCTCTACTGGCCACTAAAATTACTGGGTTATTTGTTGTGAACTTCTTTGGCCATGATTCACTTACATATTTTTTTCTACAGCTCCAGATGGTCCTCCAGAAAATGTGACTGTTTTAGCTACATCTCCTCACAGTATTAATATCAGCTGGAGTGAACCTGTCATCATTACTGGACCAACATGCTACCTCATAGACATTACCTCAGTAAGGCCACTCTGTTTTATTGTTGGTAGTTATACAGATGTTTGGTGATATAAATACCACAGCAGATGTTCTTACAGAAATTACAGGACAGACATAAACTGGATTGAAAACAGTATGACTGTGTCTATTTCCACATAAACTCCACATAAGAATTAATTGTGCATTTATAAATTTCTTAATGGAAGATAAATTAATTACTTGGTATTTAAAAATGTGTGCTAATAAGAGGTCTTGGAGGAAAAAAAAGTGTAGCTATAAATGTATACAGAAAAACAGTAGCTGAACTTTGTGGAGGTGTAACTCCTTCTAACAATAAAGATGCTACTTACCAGTAAAAATAATAATGACTTTTTTTTTGTTCTTCTTCAAAGGAAGGAAAAGTTCATTGTCATGATTTTACAAACCAGAGTGGAGAGCCTAGCAAAAGGAAATGACTTGTACAAAGTTACACTGCATCAGAGGGCAAACTTTAAAGTTAAACTAGATTTCCCACTTTCCACTTGGTACTCTGTCTATCAGATTAGCTGTATTTTGGTAGCACAGCAATAACAGTTCTTTCTCCTTGATCTTTATAAGCAAAAAAAAAAAAGGCTGACATAAGAGGAAAGCTCTAGTGGCCTTTCTCTTTTCATCCTCTACTACCCTTACAGTACTCTTTAAAACAACCATTAATAAACCTCATTTCCTGCCCTGTGGCAAGATATGAAACTTTCTAAGTTCAAGCACATGAGAAGTTTTAAGTAGGATACAGGTTCCCTGTTCTTCCAGAAATTTTAGAGACAGGGCTATCAGTGAAAATGGGAAACAGTTTACCAGACTTTACCCAGGAAAGCTTGCTGTTTGCAGCTTCAAAAATCCTCAATCAGTCTGCTAGATAATATGAAAAGAAAATTAAAGACTACTTCAAACTATTTAAAGGTTTTAAACAGAAAGTTCTTTCAATTTTCTGAGAAGAGAGTAAGACTATTATGTGTATATTTTCAATGTTTCTGAATCAGTCATAAGAATTACAGATATGCTAAAATATTAATGCTGAGATTTTTGTGCAATCAAAATTTCTAAGGAGATCAGTAAAAAAATACCAAATATTTTTAAGCTCCTAAATAAAATTACAAGAGAGAGTAATCTGTAGTCCTGCTATTTTCTCTTCCTCTGACTTCATTGTGCAATATGTAGAGTGCAATCTGTTCAGTTCTGAACACACTTACCACAGCAGTAGTATGACAGGGTGAAGGATGTACAATAGCCAGGGGAATACTAACAGGGAAGGAATGTTCCCTGGCGTGTTGGGTGGGCTGCTAGAAACTACATAATAATTTTTATTTCTCCTTTACTAAAGTTAGAAAAGGCTTTTTCCTCGTGAAGAGTTCCTGTCACTTTTGACTAAACAGCATTATAGTACATCAACAGAAAACATTGTTTTCATGCTTTTGATAAAACTTCCAAATTCAGTTTTCAAAGACTGATTTTCTTGTGTATGTAATATTTGATCTATTTGTATTTAAACAATTTCTCCTCTGTCTGATAATTCCTAAATTATAAACAAGATGTAATCTGATTCTACACTATGAAAATGTTATCAATAACTTAACAATGTAAGTTATAGTAAAATTCCTAAAGTAAGATAAACTATGGGATATTTTATGTAAGCCTGCCAGCATTCAGAAGGAAGTCAAAAACCTGTTTTAAACATTCAGTTTGCAGGGCTTTGGTTTTGTTTTTACAAAGTGGGATTTTTTTAAAAATACACTTCATATATCTGGGTTTATGTTTAGGGCTTCCTTGTAATCAGACATTGTCTGTCTAATAATCAGTAACTACAGGTGTCAGTTCTGTAGGTAATCAGTAGACAAATCTATTCCTTTTTAAAGGCCAATAAAGCTGTCACAATCTTTTTCAGTGAAAATTTGAGTATATATTTTATTGTCCCAGTGGGAAAATTTTTATGAAGACTCCAAATTCCACAAACTTCCTGTATGTATGACTTTACTCATTTTAATTCTGAACTGAGTATCTTTAAGGATTTTTAAAAATAGGCTTACAGAATAGAATGATTTCAGATTTCTACTCTGCGATGTCTTTATTCTTAAAAGGTAGTAATTAGTATTCATTAGTGAATGTATTAGGGTTCTGTTTAAATTGCTAGGATGTTCCTTGCAGTTTTATAGATCAGCAAAACTAAAAAGTACTGCCTCATTGTTATTCCTCCAAGTAGTATTTTAGTTTGTCTTGCTGCCTACTATAATAGTTCTGAATAAAATATTACTGAAAATGAGTAAGGAAGATGGACTTCTGGAAGAATAGAAATACGTTTAATGCTGTAGTGCTGTGATTGTATTTTAGCTCTTCTATAAATACTTATATGCCAGATTTTTGATAGTCAAGATAGGAAAAATTGTTTCAGCTCTTGATGGCCATCCCAGGAAATGAATGTCTGTTTAGTCCATCAGAAAGTTTAGTTCAGGTTAATTCTCAGTGGGGATAGATGCATATCTGTCAAATAAAAGGTATGCTTGAACTATTCTAATGTTTTAGCAGCTGCATTTAATACAGATTTCATCCAGTGGGAAAACTACTGTACAGCTACCTAATCCTCTTTTCAAATTACACACTGAAGAAACAATAATGAAAACATCATTAACTGAAGTAGTGGGAATAGACATAAAAAGAATTTTGTAAATGATACTTGATCAAACACTAGAAAAGCTCCCATTTTTTCCTTTTTTTCCTTTTTTAAACTAACATTGGAAGTGATTAATTGGATATAAAGCCCAAGTCTGTAGATTTTTCTACAGAACTACAGATTATTTGAGATGTAGGGATGATAGGGATCCCAAATGTAATCCAGTCCATATCCTGCTCTAACACAGAAACAAGTGTACCTAAAGTCTTCCTCACAAATGATTCATTATCTTGTCCTTAAAAATGTCCAGTGCTGAAAATTGCTCAGCAACCCTCAATAGATTGTTCTAGTTTTTCACTAAACTTATAGTTTTAGTTACATATTTAGGTAAATCATTGCAGTTTTTGTAATTTTCAATTCTAAACTTTTTTGGTGCAAATAAAATTTCTATTTGTGTTTTCATGAACACTAGAAGCAATAGATTGTCTTCAATTTAGTAACATCTTTTTTTATATTTTGAAGTTATGTCTGTGTCTTCCACCATCCTCCCTTTTCTAGATTGGATCGCAATTATTTCTGCTTTCCAGCTTTTCTAGTGAGAGAATTACTCCCTCCCCACTGTCTTATAAGTAGTGCTTCTGTTAATATATCCCCAGAAGAACTGCACTTTCTGCAGTCATATCAACATTATGTATTGCTGCCCAATTTTCTTTTTGTTTTGTTTTATTCCAAACAATTTTCTGCTATATAGCTGCTCATCTTCTGGATCTTTGCCTAGCTTGATTCCCATTTCAGGTCTCTACAGCTCCCCTGGCCCAGTGTCTACCGATCGGTTCACGTTTGCTTGATGGAAGACAGCACTAAGCAAACGGCCCATTTCATTAATCCGCTACTACATGAAGTGCTAAAGAGGCAACACATGGGTGAGATGGCAGCATACTCACCTGTGCAGCTTTCTTGTCTTGGTAGCTGGAGACTTCTTGTGAACCCCTCTAAGTAAACGGTTAGAAAAGTGGAAAGATAAAAGTTAAATGAGATGTTCGAATAATAATGTCCCGCTTTTGGTTGTTTCAAGTCTTGTAATCATGTTGTTGTTTTTTTTTTAAATTATTATTTTACAGGTAGATAATGACAATTATAAAGCTCAATTTCTGAAGACAAATGATGAGGGTAAAGTCTTAGAAATTTCTAATTTAAAAGCATTTACAAGGTATTCTGTAGTAATCATTGCCTTTACGGGGGATGTTAATGCTGCAGTCCTTGAAGGCAAGGCTAGTTCTCCAGTAATTGTCTCCACTTTTGAAGCAGGTTTGTATTTTTCTCTACTTTATGTGGATCAAACTTTGCAGTTTTTCTTTCATCTGACAAATAAATGAGTGTTTTGAACACATGGTGCACTTTTAATGCAGATTTGTTCTCACAATATTTTTTCTTTAATATTTAAAAAGGTGGCAGTCAACAAAAAGGTGATGGTGATAATAAATACTAAGATTTACCTTTAGTAATGCAAAGATTTTAACTTGTTTCATGTAAAATATGGATATGTGGAATACAGCCATCTAGATTACAGTCGATGAAGAGAGGTCCTACCTATATTAGAATAGATACCTGTCTTAGGAAGGGATGACACCCCCTGTGGTGGTGCCCATTTCCCTTAAGAGACTACTGAAAACTCTATACTCTTGATGCAAAATTTAAACATATAAAAATTAAGTGAAGTGAGTCCTACCATTTATAAATGGTGTCTGTACTGACTTGAAGACGCGATTTGTGTAATCTCAGTGGAAGGACGTTGCTAGTGAAGGCCCACAGGGATTTGTGCTGTTCCAGAGATTCAAAACAATCTGGAGAATGAGGTAGGTACTAAGGTGAAAAAAGTTGCTGATGCTATTAAGTTACTCAGAGAAAAAAAACCCTGAGAGATGAGAGTGAGGAACTGTGTAAGGTTCTTACCTCATGACCTCATGATACCGAGAGGCTACGTTACAGAAAAGTAGATAGTATTTGTTTAGGAAAATATAAAATTATGTACATGAGGAAGATACAGTCCTAGCTTTACATACGCAGTTCCTGGTTATGCTTTGTCTACTATCTTTTCTGACTTTGAATTGTTCACTAAGGATATTTAAAAAAAAAAACAAATAAAAAACCCAACAAAAAGTATTTTCTGAAAAGATACTGAAGTTTTGTTTCATTCAAACTGATTATCAACTGTATATAAACTACAATTGCCTTATCTCTAGTGAGGTTAGCTGCGGGTAAGCTTTTTTTAGCTATATACTCAGGTTGATTTCAGATTTAGACATACTACACAGTGATTATATTTATCATTTATCTTTCATTTAATGTATGAAAATCCAATCTCCCTAATGGTATGACATGATATGAGTGTGTGTGTATCTCTCTCTCTCTCTCTCTCTAATGCCTTATACTCTAATGCATTAAATTCTAAGGATTTCATGACCTGTTTATATCCCTGGAGGCTGATACGGAAGAATGAATGAAAATTAAATGAGATGGTAGCTGGGTCTATCCTGTGAGCTATCTTTTTTGGTAGCCCTTTCCCTTATGTAAAAATGTGATACGTTAGGAGGTGCAGTAACCTTAGAGAGGAACAGTTGTTTTTTCCATCTTGTCTCCTATGGTTTGTACAGTCTAGCCCATGGCTGAGTTAGGACCAGTTTACACAGACTTACTCCAGAGAAGCCTGAGTAAGCATTTTTTGGCTGGTGTAAAAACCCTGGAAGGTATGACAACTGCATCTAAATCCTTGGCTGAGGGAATGTGTTTACCTCCAGTTGCTTGATTTCACTATTTAGAGGTCAGGCTACATACTTGTCTGCTCAGGTAGAGCAATAAATATTTAGCTGCCCGGAAAGAATGTTACAGCCTTTTCTTTCAGATAGGAACATTGGGAAAAAGATTTATACCTTTGCGGTCTTGAGAATAAGCTACTGGAATAAGCGTTTGACAAAAACCTGTCTTCGGGAAAAATGCATGTTGTGTTTGTGTCTGGGAATTGGCTTGTGGAAAGTTTTTTTCCTAAAGAGCTGGCTGTGATAAGCAGACACTCTTAGGAGCACGGTGGTTTGTTTATATATTGGGAGGGAGCTTGCTGTTGACAGAGGGCTTTCAGAAAGGGATACTCAAGACTAACACTTGCTTCTTGCTTGTCAACCCATGCAAGGATTTGTTTACCCTGCATGTATTTCAAGGTATAATGATGCCTTCAGGCCTTCTGAGTAGATTCTGAGTAGAGACTACTGAGGGTCATTTTTAATATTTGTTGCATTAAATGCTGTCGTTAAGAATAGGATTTCACTAAATATTGAACTTTTTATTGTCTTTATGAATATTTACATATGCAATAAGTATTTGAAATGTTTTTAATAAAAACAGAAAATACCAATGAAATAATGTTGATATGCAAAAATATAATTTGTAATTTTTCAAGTTTTAATCTAATAGTAATAGTAGTAAACTGACTAAAAGTGGATCATTGAAATATTTATTTCAGTGCCTGAAGACCCACCTAACAACATAACATTTCAGAAGATACCAGATGAAGTCACAAAGTTCCAAGTAACATTTGTGCCGCCATCTGAACCAAATGGAAATATTCAAGTGTATCAAGCTATGGTTTACAATGAAGATGACCCTGCTGCCATCCGGATCCATAACCTTAGTGTCATTGATAAAACAGATCAGTCAGTCACTGCCATGATAGAAGGACTAAAAGGAGGACATACCTATAATGTCAGCGTAAGAACTGATACTTTTGCTTTGGATTTTTTCTTTGATATGAATGAGAGATTAGTCTGAATTGGGAACACAAACCTAGCCTGCATGTGAGATTTTCATGCCGAGAATGTTAGCTGGGGTGTGAAGAAAGACAAGTCTGAGGAACGAGGGGTGCAATGAAGAGGGTGGAGTGAGTGGGAGCAGCACACATCACTAGTGGTTAGCTTTGTACTCTGGACCACTGGCTCATGTGCTAGCAAGGCAGCCTGTGACACATCGTCACAGGTACAAGACTAAATCTCTCTTAATCCTAATTCCACTACTTGCATTGCTAATTTGGCTCAGATGAAAGGTCCAGTTCTGCAAGGAGAGCTTGCTAGAAGTACGTGCATGGAGTTCTTTCAAATAATCAGAGACTAGGACATGAAAGGAGGCGACACAACTGTTTAAGTGGGCTTGTTTTTCTCCTTTTTGTAAGAGCTACATTACAAGCGATGAGTTGTTACTGTACTTAGGATTGTAAAGAAACGTGAAGTAAGTTCTAGCAAGGTGTGAATGACAAAAGGAATGTTTCAGCATTCATTTTTGCTTCAAATATATAAAGATTTTGCCAATTTGAAGCTATTGCAAATACTTACTAAAACAAGTGTTTGTTTTTTTAAGGTGTATGCAATTAATGGTGCTGGTGCAGGGCCAAAAATTCAATTGAAAATAACCATGGATATCAAAGGTATGTCTCATAAAGCACCCTTTAGCTGAAATCTCTATAAATGCTGAAGAAATTGCTCTTCTACCTGTGAATACACAGATGTGTGCCTTTGTCTATTATTTAGAGGCTGCATCATGTAGGAACAGGAACATGTAACTGATAGCCTTGAATTGCCCTGCTCAGTTTTGCTGTGTGTCACTGGTCACTTGCTATTTATATCTAAATGATACTGTAAACCACGTGCAGACTCAGTGAAGTAATCATATTGACTTCATTATTTCAGTTACCATCAGGAAACAGCTTAGAAGAGTATCACAGAGGTATAGCTAAGTATACAGTAGCACAGTTGTGGAAATAAATACAGTCATTGATTGAAATTCATCAAAAAACTAAGACCCAGTCTTTTTATTGTTTTCTTTTAATTAAAAACTGTTATGCAGAGGCATTTATCAGAATACAGTTTTTAGAGGCTTAAGGCATTAAGTAGAACATTAAGTTGTCCCTGAAAATATGCTGAAGATTTGTCTTGCATAACACCGCTATGTGCCTGAACAAAGTACTTGTAGTGAAAACATTTTAAAACAAAACTCTGTGGTATATCTTTGCTTAAAAACAGAACCACCACGACCTAAAAAGAAACCAGCACCAGTTTATGATACCAATGGGGCGTTACTTGTCACAGCTACAACAATTACGATCAGGATGCCAATATGTTATTACAGTGATGATCATGGCCCTATCAAGAAGATACAAGTTCTTGTTGTGGAAGCTGGAGGTAGAATTTTATAAGTTGTCTTGAAAATTATTTTCAGGGTTTTTATTTCTTGATTTTCAGGCTGTTTGTCTTTTCTCTTTTCTTTTCTTGGGTCTCAGTATTACTATTTCATGTTAGAAAACAGCTAACAAAGTCACTTTAGCTGTGGCAGCAGTACTAAGAGCAAAGTATCTTTCTCTTTTATTTCTTTTCTTGGGTCTCAGTAATTTCATGTTAGAAAACAGCTAACAAAGTCACTTTAGCTGTGGCAGCAGTACTAAGAGCAAAGTATCTTTCACAATACCTGAGGGCTGGATACTGGATTTTGGGAACACTTGCAAACAAAGAGTCAAACATACTGTTTGAATTCACCAATGTTACTCTGCCCCTATTGTTATCATTATATTTATTTTCTGTTTCCTTGAAAAATAAAATCATTTGGCATTTGTGAAAGGTAAATAAATCTGAAACTTTTTTTTGCAAAGTTATTCTTCTGTTACTATTAGTGTTGCCTGTAAAAGAATGCAGTCATGTGCAGTTGATATTTCCATTTCATAACGGGGGCAGAGGGATTTATATAAATCCTTCTGTAGACTGTGGGTCAGAATGTGTATTCCCTTGTACGGACTGATGAACATTTACTCATATGAACGGTGCCATGATATTCTTTTGAGTAATTGCCTACCAGTGTGAGTGGGAGTTTCACGACAGGACATCATATGGTCAGGCCTACTTTACCTAAGGAGGACAAAATCCAGCTATTTAATTCCCTTGTTTTGCTTGCTTTCAAAGTATAGATGTAAAGCATTCACATTAAGTGAATTCATGTTAAGTCTCTCACATTTTTCTGAATTTTGCACTTTAGCAGTAATCCTACAGACATTTACTTCATAGCTATTGCTGGGAAGACTCTCTTGAACTGAGAGACATGCAAATACCATGTTAAGCAACATTTTGAAGATTTTTCCTCCTGAGTTGCTGAGTACTGTCCACTTATGGAAATCTAGTAATTTCATTTATGAAAGAGCCTTTACTGTCTTTAGAGTAAACACTTTTTACTCTCTTTGCTTGCCATGCTCAGTTTCAAAGTCAAGTGGCTTGCACAAGTGATATCCTCTACAGGCAGAGTTCATGTGCGAGACTGCTCCTGAAATTTTCTAGTTGTGATTCAGTTGGCTTACTCTGAGTTAACAAAATATAGATAGTGTGGATAATAAGGAAATGTGGATTCATGTGCAAAGATGGTTATAGGCTTAATTGTGTAAATGGCACCGACAGCATGCTAAGGTCTTAAAAAATAATTTTCTATTTAACTTCTTTAATTACAGTCTGGTTAGAATGTAAATTTTGTCTGATTATTTCCTTTTCTTGGCAATAGCTCAGCATGATGGGAATGTTACTAAGTGGTATGATGCCTACTTCAACAGACCGAGGCCATATTTTACAAATGAAGGCTTTCCAAACCCACCATGTTTAGAAGGAAAAGAAGATCTGAGTGGCAAAGAAGAGATATATGTCATAGGTGCTGATACTTCATGTATGATACCGGGCAGTCAAGACAAAATATGCAATGGCCCACTTAAACCAAGAAAGCAGTACCTGTAAGTACATTTGTTTCTTTGTCCAAGTGAAAGATTTAAGTGATATACACATTTATACAAACATACAAAAAGTGTAGTTCAATTGAAATGATCTTAATGTGTCTCTAATTTTAAATTTTAAATTTTTTGGCTGACCATAAATATGGGAGACAATTTTTTTTAAATGTTTCAGGTAACAAAAGATGCTTACTGAGTTCTTAACACTGAGCCCTTGATGTCTGTCATAATGTCACTTAAGCAGATGAATAATGATTCCATCTTATATTATACTAAAACTGAAAAATAGTTTTCAGATTCTAAGTGAAACAATATTTAAGAAAATGCACATAAACTTTTATTTCATTAGTTTTCTTGGTTTTATTTCACAGATTTAAGTTCAGAGCGACTAATGTTAAAGGACAGTTTACAGATTCTGACTATTCTGACCCTGTCAAAACATTAGGTAAGGAGAGTGTCATTTACTAAACTATTTCTCTATTTCCAAATAACCTAGGCAATTCCATGTTTTTTTTTTAGTACAGTGGTTTCCCTGAATTAAATAATCTCTATTTTTGTTGGATCTAGCTTAACCAGAATGGCTGAGGAAACATATTCTTGCCTTTGTATGTCCTTTTGAGGTTGTCAAGAGAGCTTACCTCAGCCTGGACTGTGACATGAAGAAGCAGTATTGACAAAGTTTGTTAGCAGAAATTCAGTTATACCAATAAAAATACCATTTTGCCAGGATAGCTCATCTTGCTTGGTGAACTGCCAGAAGCTATACTGTTTGTGCAGTTTCCCTCTGTGTTGGATGTAGAGCTGGTATTCTGTACTCTTCGCTGGGTAAAAAACTGACTGGATGGCTGGGCCCAAAGAGTGGTGGTGAATGGAATTAAATCCAGTTGGTGACCGGTCACAAGTGGTGTTCCCCAGGGCTCAGTTTTTGGGGCCAGTTCTGTTTAATGTCTCTATCAATGATCTGGATGAGGGGATTGAGTGCACCCTCAGTCAGTTTGCAGACAACACCAAGTTGGGCGGGAGTGCTGATCTGCTTTAGGTTAGGAAGGCTCTACAGAGGGATCTGGACAAGCTGCATCCATGGGCTGAGGCCAATTGTGTGAGGTTCAACAAGGCTCAGTGCCGGGTCCTGCACTTGAGTCACAACAACCCCACACAACGATATAGGCTGGGGGAAGAGGGGCTGGAAAGCTG